>NW_006430057.1:1070356-1078029 GCF_000325575.1 Pteropus alecto
TAAAAAATATTAAGAAAAAGTTATATGATATAAAATGTATATGATATGGAAAATATGAAAATTCAGAGTATGAATGACTTAGAAATGACATGATAAAACTCAGGAAAGAATTACCAGTAAAAGAAAATAATCATTTCAGAAATGAAAACAAAGCTAAATGGAACACAGGAGCAAATAAACACAATAGATAATACCTTAAGAGAAATAGAAGATAAAGGGATGACTTTTTTAATAAAAAAGAAATAAAGGTAGATGAAGATTATTTAAAATTATTCAAGAGGATTTGACAAATACTGAAGACAGGCAAGAAAATATGGGAACAGGTACATTTCTCCATCAGGAAGGACATTGGTATTAAGGGAAAATATAACTACCAGGCCTTCCGGTGCTTTGAAGAAACCTCAGACACTTCTGGCCAAGTGTCTGCGATTTCATATTGTTGGAGCAGTCATTGTAACTCTGGGGGTTGCAGCATTCTTTAAGTTTGCTGTGGCTGAACCAGGGAAGAAGGCATATGCAGATTTCTACAGAAATTATGATTCCATGAAAGATTTTGAGGAGATGAGGAAGTATCTTTCAGAGGCAAAGAGATTTTGGAATGCAAAGAATTTCTTTGAGTTGACTTCCATGGAAGTTTGTTATTGATCTGTGTTCTTGAACTATGAAACATGAATATTTGGACTAAGTAATAGTTTCTCTTGATAAATAAACAATTTAAAAAAAAGAAAAGGGAACAGAATAACTAAAATCTATCAGTGAAGAAATTTTTACAGAAATTTAAAAAAAGATCTGAAATTACATACTGAAAGGGCATACCATATACCTTGGGAAATCAATCCAGAATGACTAACTATAGCAAGACAAATTCTAATAAAATTACTGGACTTTGACAAAAAAAATATTTTGACAACCAGGCAAAAGACACCAAATGTTTTAATGCAGATCGAAAGTTATTTTATCAGCAGACTTCAACAACATTTTATGCCAGAAGAAAATGGATGACATATTTAAGATACCCAACACAAGAACGTGTGAGCCTTGGATTTCATATCTAGCTAAAATGATTTTCAATTATTAATGTATCAAACTCCATCAACGTATAAATAATTTAGGAAATATTGATCCCATGAATCCTTCTTGAGAAAACTTTTAGAGCTTCAAACAACCAAATGACTGGAGAGACATAAAGGCCAGTAGTGAGCATCAAATACATACCCACACAGAATTAAGCCTAAATGAGGGCTATAAGGGAGACAATATAGTATATAATGGCCTTATGCATTGACAATGTACTGGACAATTTTAAAAAAGGGGAGAAAATGGAGAACAAATGGAAAAATCGCTCTTTTGAATAATCATTAAACATTATAATTTGTCAGAAGTTCAGAAATTCCTATCTGTTAAATTCAAATAAAATAAAAGAATATTATTTAAAACATATTATGTACTATGATTGCTTAAAAGTGTGGAGAGGCAAATCAGGATGTCTGGTTTCAGATCCCAATTCTGATACTCGTTCATTAAGTTTGGATTCTAACTCTGTTATGTACCAGCAGTACAATCTTGAGCAAGTCACACATAATCCCTCTAGTGCTCATCTTCTTCATCTGTATAATGAAGATAATACTTCTTGCAGGATGGGAACAAATCGATGAGGGAAGTGCTTAGAAAAGTGTCTGATAATAGTAAAAGTTCGGTCAGTATGAACTATTATTACTGTTGTTATTGTTATTATTCCATTTACCAGTAAAAATATTTCCATTTCTCTATGTTGTTCACGTAACATTAAATATGGTTATTTCTGGGTGATAGGATTAAGATTGATTTTTTTCTCTTTTGATTATTTCTAATTTCTCTACAACAAATATATATTGCTTTTAAAACACTTTAATTTTAAAAAATGTACCCTGAGCCACTTTCATTGGTTTCTGTCATGAGACCCAATGCTTGGCTGTGTTGGACAGGAAAAAAGCAATCTGTTTTAATGAAGTGAACACTGTAGCAAAAATGGCTTCTAAGAATACATTCAATTTTTCAATTGCCTTTTTTCATTTCTGAAACTTGGATTGCTCTCATTTTTACCCATCATCAGCATCATGGCCTTTTCCCAAGCACTGCTTCTATGACTATGGCCATGTAAGGTAAAAGGAACAAATGGAAAGGCTCTAACCTATTCTTCAATTTTGTGAATTATATGTTAGCCTAATTTTAAAATTACTTGTAGAAAATAAATAAATCCACAAAATTACCAGTCTATAATTCAACTCTTACATTGCCAATTTTTTAAACAAGATAATCAACAACAGAATAATGGTCAAAGATGAAAAACATCATAGATGAAAAAACTCAGTGTTCAGGAGGCTAACACAACTGACTTTTATTTGTTAGCCATCTAATCCTGGAAAAATAGCGTGCTATACAGGCTGTTATATTTTAAAGAAATAAACAAATTTCAGGTATAATGGAACATCAAGTCTCAATTTAAGAGTACTTTCAAGATTTGCTTATTTCCCACAGTGAATATTCCATAGAAGTGAAGTGGGTTCCATGCACCTAAACACCACACAAAACATTGGCCTTTTGTATACAAGTCAATCAATTACATACCCGTCTTCTTCAGATCAATATTCACAACAGAAAGTTGTACAATATGAATTGTAGATCCCTATGCCTTAAAATCACTGCAGCTTCAAAAAGAACTATTTGAATGTGGTGTGGCAGGGACTAACTTGGTGCCATTTGAGGTGGCTAATAATCCAACTCCTCACTTTAAAAATTGATAATTAAGGGGAAAGAATTAAACATGTATCCTGCCTTCCTAGCAGAAACTGAATTTCAGAACAACCGACGAACCTAGTTTTTTTTTTTAATTTTTTTTATTAGTTTCAGGTATACAGTACATTGGTTAGACATTTATATAGTTTACGTAGCGTTCCCCCCAATTACTCTATCACCCATCTGGCTCCAGACACAGCCATTACTATTCTATTGACTATATTCCCTATGCTGTTCTTTGCATTCCTGTGACTATTCTGTAACTACTAAATCATACTTCTTCATGTCTTCACCTTTTTCTTACAGCCTCCCAACCCCCTTTCCTCTGGCAGTCACCAGATTGTCCTCTGTATCTGTGAGTCTGTTCTCATTTAGTTTCAAAGAACCTAGTCTTTGGCTGGAAGAAGTACTGTATCAAAAAAAAACATCTTATAAATGCAGATTAAATGATAGATAAGAAAAATCATCATTTTACATCCTTTAATGAAATTAGTGATCTGAGCAAGGATACCAACTGGCATAAAAAGCATTAGCTGAAGAGTTGATGGTGTGCTAACATAATCCCACACAGATTATCTGAAGGTGACAAGTGGGGAAATAAGTATAGATGGCAGGAGGGAATATACTGTTATCACTTTAAATACAGTGGTCAATCTTAGCCTTACTAACAGCAGAACAACCAGATATTATCTGTTTCTTGACAATTGGGGTAGTTAGAAAAAATTTAAATATGAACTGAGTATTAGATGATATTAAAAAATGAATAATTTTTAAACTGTCATATGCTATTTTCACCATATAGGAAAGCATTCTTAGTTTCTAAATAGATATATTTTAGTAAAAAAAAAAAATTCAGCAGTATTTGGAAGTCGACTCCAAGTTAAACAGCTGCTTTCCAATCAGGAATGCAAAATTGGCACAGTACTGAAAATATAATTGGTTTCCAAGAAGCAGGGGAAGAATAGATATTTTTTTATGGATGAAAAAGAAATGCAGATGTAAAGGAGGAGCAATTCCCTGTGTGCACCCCCTACACACACTATGGCCAGTAGCCCAATTAGTCACAGAGAAAAGGCAAACAGCAAAGTAACAGGAAGAAATGCTGTTGGCCAAAATGTTACTACAGCAATGAACAAAACATTGTCAAAACACTAGAAATCTTAAGGAAAACTATACAGAAGATTTTTTTTTCTGGCCACACCTAAATGAGGTTTTTTAAGGACCACTACTGATGGTGTAATGTGAAAGAAGAAAGTGTTTAGAATGGGCAAGGATTATTTCTTTGGCTTGTGAGTCAGTAACTTGAGCTCAAATGGCTTCTAGTTCAGGTTCTGCAATTATCTCTCTATGTACTAGCCCTTCAGAAATTTTTCTGTGGCCCCCAATGTCTCTATCTCTCAAGTGAGTATGACTAGAATCTAGAGTTCTGAAAATTTATAAAAGTAAAGAAATATAATTAATCATGTAAACCTCCACCTCATTAGATGACCTCTAAGGCCATGGTCATTCTATAATTCAATTCTAGAAGTAAAAGATTAGTTTTTCTGCTGCATACACAGTTCAATTTGGGAGGATTACTGCCATGTAGAAAAAGAGAATTGTTCATTTGGTTAAAAAGGAAACATGAAAATTTGTTCTATTACCCTTTCCCCTGTCTGGGATTTTTATTATACTTTTAGTTTGAAACACTGATTTTATTTAATGGTCTGCAACCATCACAAACAAAAACATTGTATGCTTTTAGTAGTGCATTTTGTCAGTGTATCCGCCTCACTAAATTATAGAATTATCTGACTCATTGGGACAATGTATTATCCTCTAGACAGCAAATTGAAAAAAAAGCAATTTTCCCATCTCTGAGAAAGATAATTGATCTGATTTTGCTGCCAATGTTACCATCATTCACTCTATTACCCAGACTTGAAACCTTGAAATTATTTTTTACTCTCTCTACCTTTCATTACCCACACAGGGTCACCAAGTCTAATAATGAGTTTCCTTTAATAATGTCTCTTGTATCAATTTACTCTGCTACCACCCAAGTTCAAGTCCCTATTATCTCTCAGACCTAGATGACGACAATGTTCTCTTTCCCCTTAATAACTTGTATGGGTTTCTTTTTATCATAAAAGTAATACATGCTCATTTTAGACAATTTGGAAATTGCAGAAAGGTAGAGAGAGAATGTCAATTATCCATAATCCTTCTACCCAGAGATGACCATTTTGATCCATTTACTGCCACTCATTGTTCTATGTATATATTCATTCATTTTTTTTTTTACAAAATTAGGATTGTCACATACTACGCATTTATGACATGTTTCTTACTTTCACATCATAAATATTTTACTGTGACATTAAATGCTTTGAAAACCTTTTTTAAACTAATTTTTGATTGTTGATGTTTAATTGTTTTCTAATTTTTCATGTTAGAAATAAATGCTGCATTGACCATCCTTGTGCTATTATTGTTTCTTTAAAATAGATTCCTAAAATAATAATTACAAGATCAAAGATTCTTGTTACATTTTATCAAGCTACTCTCCAACCAGAATTATATACCATTTTACACCCCCCTCACACACACAGGCAATGCATGAAAAGTGCCAGTTCCCCACCCACTTACTAACACTGGATACTATCATATGTATATTAGTGAGTCCAAAGATGTTTTCACAGATATTAGGCATTTGTACCATGGTACTTTGTCTGGTCTCCATTCTGCTAACAGGGGTAGCAAACTCAAATGCTTTTCGGGGGTTTGGCATGTTAGGTCAACATGTGAAATCACAGTGGGAATTGGGAATGTTAGGATCTGAGATAAAATGAAGTGTCTGTGCCCTGCTTATGATTTGAAATAAAAAATTTTAAATAAACCACATTGTCCAAACAAAACATCTGTGGAACAAATGCAGGACCAGGTTCCCAGTTTGCTATCATGCCAGTGCTTCCCCTCTCTAATCCATTCCCTTCGGACTATTGTCAGAATGATATCCCTAATACCTTCTCATATAAGGCCAGCCATAATGTGACCTCACATCTTTTTCTCAGAACACCCATACCCCAACCTTCTACTGCTATCACGAAGAACACTTTGAAGAGAGTGAGGTTCTTGTGAACAAGCATTCTACCTTATAAGAGGTAATGCAGCATAGTGGAAAGAGGGAATTCTGGGATCAGATAGTGCTGGGTCAAAACCCACCTAGTAGCTCTGTGATCTCAATAAAGTTACTTAACCTCAGTGAGGCTCCATTCCCTCATCTGTAAAATGGTACTAACAGCACCTATACCACATAGTGGTTATGAAGATTTGATAAGGGAATATAAGCAAAGCACTTCGTACACTGCCTGGCACAGAGTAGACTTTCAATTGCTCTTTAGCGTTGTTGTTTGAGTACTTTCACAATTCCCAACCTCCAGGATTTATCATAGTAGCTGGTAAAGTGAAGAAAGAGACAGGGTTAACCCTAAGACAAATATCCATAACAGTGATTTTCAAAAAGTCTGGTCCACAGACTATCTTGCCAGGATAGGAACCGTCTGTGGGCCCCTGTGAAATATGCAGACTCCTGGGCCCCAGGCCAGACCTGCTAAATCAGAATTTCTGGAGCTAAGGTCCAGTATTCTATATTTTTACAAGTATTCCAGTTGATTGTGATTCAACTAAAGTTATAGTATACTATATCCTTCTCAGGTCGCCGACTTCTTCCTAGTTGTACCCTAACCCCCAGAATCTGACAGAGATACCCACTGTCTCTCACCATGACTTGGTGAAAAAGTGATCCAGATGAATTGTCCTTGGCTAGTATGTCAGTTTTTCTACCTTCCTTCCCTAGCCATATCATCACTGCCACTGTGAACCACTCATTATTACAAGAATTGTTTGGAGCCTAAAGATGAATGGACAGTATTATCAATAGTAATACTAATCACTAACACTTACTAAGCACCTATACAATGTGTCAGGCACGCTAAGCAGTTTTTATGTATTAAATGAATATAATCCACATAACAATACTATGAGACAGGTGTTATCATTACCTGCAGTTTACAAATGGAGAAACTGAGGCACAAAGAGGTTGAGGAAGTTACCTAAGGTCAAACAGATGGTAAATGACACAGCAGAGATTTGAATCTAGACAATCCAACTTCAGAGCCCAGGCTATTATCTACTATGCTGAACTACTTCCATAAATTAACTGTCCTATACCTATTATTACTCATTTAAGATATATATAATAATATTGATATTTATTTCATTTAATGTCTTTATCATTCTATTTGGGTGAATGTATTTATCAGAGAAACTTCAAACTCCTTTGTTCCCATAAAGTCTTAGGTTTCCCAGCCACAAATTCTAGCATGAGAGTCTGCAGCAAAATAAATGTAACGGGTTTGCTTTGCTTCCATGAATTCGGAGGTCAGCTTTCCAGGCAATAGCATGAACAAAATCTATTTCAGTAGTTTAGACTATCTTTATATTTCCCCAAATTAAGTTGCAAAAATTAGCCAAGAGTCAGAAGCCCTGACTATTAGGCTAGTTTCATAACAGAGGCTCCGTCCCCCTCATGTTTAGATCAAATATATTCTTTACCCCACAGAGAGAATGAAGCCCAGTGATATGAGATGGACAAAGTGTTCTGGGGACTTCTTAAATGCTATACTTGGTCTTTGATACATTTTCAATGAGCTTTTCTTTAATCTTTAGATAAAATGTAGTTTCAAAGAACCAATTTTGAAATGAAATTTTGACACATGCTACAACATGGATGAACCTTGAAAACATTATGCTAAGTGAAAGAAGCCAGACACAAAGGGGCACACGATATATGATTCTATGTATATGAAATGACCAAGAGGCAAAGCCATAGAGATAGAAGGTAGATGACCGATTGG
>NW_006430057.1:1079180-1126350 GCF_000325575.1 Pteropus alecto
ATTAAAAATTGTGCAAATGGCTTCAATAGACTTCTGAAAGAAGTCTATACAATAGACTTCAAACATATTTCTCCAGGGAAGACATACAAATGGTCAGTAAGCACAAGAAAAGCTTTGAAAACATTATGCTAAGTGAAAGAAGCCAGACACAAAGGGGCACAATATTGCAGGATTCTGCTTATAATGAGGTACCTAGAATAGGCAGATTCAGAGAGAAAGAAAGTAGAATAGAGATTACCAGGGCTGAGGATAATGGGGAGTTACTGGGCACAGTTTCTGTTTGGGATGATGAAAAATTCTAAAAATAGTGATGATTAACACCATTGAACTGTACAGCTAAAATGGTCAAAATGATAAATTTTATGTTATGCATATTTTACCAAAAATTGTTTTAAATCCCATAGCCTCAAAAAAAATTTTTTTTTTAATCTCATGGAGTCAATGCTTACCAGGGTATCATCATTCTGGTCTCCAAACATTTCTTTAAAAATCTTCCCAGGATCAGGAATTGGAGGGAATATAATGATCTTGAGCCTTTAAGAAAACAGAGACATTTTTGATCAAATCTTCTACCAAACAGGAGCATCTATTAAAAGAAGGGTTGGACAAAAGACATGGCACACAAATCTTTAGTGATAGAGCGGTTGTGAAGAAATTTCTAAAGCAATCTGAGAAATCAATGTCCAAAGAGCATCAAGATGGGTAGAGCAAAAGAGCTCTTAGGATAAACAGTCTACTTATATCTTATCATTTAAAATGTTTTGAGATATACCTGACAAAAATTGTATATATTTGAGGTATGCAACATGATGTTTTGATATATGTATACATTGTGAAATAATCACAATCAAGGTAATTAACATATCCATCATCTCATATAGTTATGATTGTGTGTGATACCCTATCATTTAAATAACAATAATGTTTTAGTTATCATAGACCAGATGGAAAGTTGCAGTTTATAATTTTGAAAATAATCTTCTGAGAACAGGGTACATTCCTATTTTTTCTTTTTTTTCTTTTTCTTACTTCTCAATTTTTAGATCTCTCCCTTAAATAAATCCCTAGATTAATGTATACAACTACCTATTTAACAGCTCTACTTGGATATCTAATAGGCGTCTCAAACTTATGTTCAAAACTGAAGTTCCCATCTTTACACTAAAGCTAGCTGTCCTCACAGTCTTCTCCACCTCAGTAAATGGCTCTAGCATTCACTCAGTTGCTGAAGCCAAAAATCTAAGAGTTATCCTTGAATAACCATTTTCCCCCACACCTTCACAGAGAAGCAGCCATCAGCTAGTGCTATCAATTCTACCTTCAAAATATATCTCACATCAGACCATTTCTTACTACCTCCATTGCCAACCACATAACCTAGGCTACCCTTGTCTTCCCCACCCCTGCCAACACTGCAATGCCTCCTAAACTACCTGCTTCCATTCTTGCCCATTCTTCACTCAACAACTACAGTGATCTTTCATGACAGTAAATCAGATCACATCCTTCCCTTGCTTAAAACTCTTCAATGTCTCCCCATCATGCTTAGGATAAAATCTCAATTCCCCACAATGGCCTACATGATCTGACCCTGGGATCCTCTCCAGCCTCATCTCCTGTCACTCGCTCCCTTGCACACACTGCTCCAACAAGACACAGGAAGATCATTCTAGCCTCGGAGCCTTTGAGCTTACTGTTCCCTTGGCCTGGAACATTCTTTCTCTGAATATCTCACTCCTTTAAAGTCTCTCCGTACATGTCATTTTCTCAGAGAGGCCTTCCCTGGCCATCCTATATAGCATGAGTCTCATCTCACTTCCTAGCTTTTCTTCCCACAAACCCCCAAAGCTTTACTACACGCTATGTGAAGTCATAGTATTTATTGTATATATATGTATGTGTATACATATATATATATATATATACACACACACACACATATATATATGTATATATATATGCTCTCATATATATATATATATATGACATAAATATAGACATAGATATATAGATAATCCCTCACACTAGAACATAGATAGGGACTATGTCCTGTTCACTTCTGTAACGCCAGCAATTAGGATAGTGACTAGCGCTCAAATGTATGTTGAACAACTATTAACATATGATAAAATATTGTTTCTGGGCCCAGCTAATAACTTTATTCCAACCATAGGTATTTACTGAAAGAGCAAATAATAGCAGAAGACCAGCCTCTATGGTGAGATAAAGTAAAGCATTTTCAAGGAATGAGTAACATATATCACAGACAGTCTGGTGAAGTTCTCTTTCCTACAGCATTAAGTAACAACCTACTTTGCATTCATACCATATGAGTAATTTAATTATTAATGGTATCCATTTCTAACAATGGTCTCCAACAGCTACCAACTGCTGATAAATTAGGCACATGCAAAGAGAGCAGTGCCTGAGCATAGCTCTGGGAAACACATCCAACAATTTCCACACCAGAAAATGGGCACGATAATACTTCTTTGCCATGATATACCACCAAAAGTCAGTTATAGCCCAAATACTTCTAATGTACTGGGCAAACATAAAACACCTGTGCAAAGAGTAATAACCACAGTAACCAGGCTAACAGAAACTGTCAAACGTGCCTGGATAGCTGCCTTACCTTTTTAGATAAAGCAGAAGGGCTATGATTGCACCTGCAACAATTACTGGAATGATGAGTAACATGATTATGTAGAACGTGGGATTGGCCTTCTTACCTAGAAAATGGAAAGCAAACAGAAAGATATGAGAAATATAACTTTTAGAAATAAACCAAGCAATAGCTCTATTAGACTAGTGAGGTCACAGATGTTTCTGCCCTCTACCCCAACCTATTTTCCAAAACTCTTCAATTATCCTATCTTCCATTATCTTAATAGTAAAAAAAAAAAAGCCCTGCTCTGGTGCCTAAAATTCCACGAGTGAATAAACATCTTAAGGATTATCTGAAACCAGGATATCTTAACTGGTTTTAGACACTATTAACAAAGATGTTATATCTGTTAAATACGTCATCTCATTAACAGTGACTATCATTTCCTATTGGTTACTTAATACAATTAGAACGCGTAAAATAATCCTAACAACTACCACTACTACTATTTTTAACTGAGCACCTACTATATGCCTGATACCATACTATGTGCTTTTATATGTTTTTATCTATGCTATAGAGATAGATATTTATCTCTCATTTATACAGTTGAAAAGGATAAGGCTCAGAGTGGTTCGCTGGCTTATCCAAAAGGGCTTAGTAAATGATGGAGTCAGGGCTCAAATCCAGCACTGTCTAATTCTAAAACATTTCATTAACTGCCTTGCTACACCTAATACATAGAATGTCATAGGTCTATTTATTTGCTTATCTTTTCCTCTAGGGCATGAACATCTAGGAAGCATCATCAGAGCCTAGCATCATTGTGTCAGGCAGCCTCTAAGATGACCCCAAATGATCCCTGCCTCCTGATATTCACAACCTTGTGTAATCCTCTCCCCTTGAGGGTGGACCGACTGAACTAACTGACTCGTTTGTAAAGAACTGGATAGCAACAGTGATATCATTTCCAAAATCAGGTTATAAAAGACTGTGGTTTTCATGTTGGGTATTCTCTCATACATGCTTTCTTGCTTGGATCACTCACTTGGGGAAGCCAGCTACTGCCATGTCATGAGGTAGCCCTGTGCAAGGAACTGAGGGAGGCTTCTGTATTAATTTTCTAGAACTGCTGTAACAAATCACCACATACTGGTTGGCTTAAAAAAACAGAAATATATTCTCTCATAGTTCTGGAGGCTAAAAGTCTAAAATCAAGGTATCAACAGAGCCTCTGAAGGTACTAGAGAAGAATCCCTCCTTGCCTCTTCCTAGCTTCTGGTGGTTCCCAGGAATCTTTGCTGTTCCTTGGCTTGCAACTGCATCACTCCAATCTCTGCCTCTATCTTCACATGGTCTTCCCTGTGTGTCTGTGTGTCTGTTTCTGTATGTCTTCTCTTATTATAAGAATACTAGTCATTGGATTTAGGGTCTGCACTAAACCAGTATGATCTCATTTCAATTGATTACATCTGCAAAACCTCTATTTCCAAATAAGGTCACATTTACGAGTACCAGGAGTTAGGACTTGAACATATCTTTTGAGGGGATACAATTCAACCTGCTATAGCCTCCATCCAGCAGCCAGAGAGGAACTGTGGCTTTCCAGTGACCACATTAGTAGTGAGCTTGAGCTTGGAAGTTGATTCTCCAGCCCCAGTCAAGCCTTCAGATGAGACAGTAGCACCAGCTGACAGTTTGACTGTAACCTCATGAGAGAACTTGAGCCAGAAGTACCTGCCTAGCTAAGCCATGCCCAGATTCATGAGCCACAGGAACTGTGAGATGGTAAATATGTATTTTTTAAGCCACTAAATTTGGGGGTAATTTGTTATACAACCATAGATAACTAATAAAACCATATTCAGCACATAGTTTGCTCAGTCTCTCAATTAATAGGGAACTGACTACCTTAACGACCTATCTCTCTGATTGTTAGACAGCTGTTAGAAAGTCCTTAAGTTGGTCCTATTTTGCTCCATGAAGCAACAAAAAAGATAGCCTATTCCCTCTTCTACCTGATAATACCTCAAATGTTGGAATTCAGCAATCATGACTCCTCAAGCTTACTTCATCAACTGTTACTCCCCAAATTTTGAGATTATTCAATACCCTGATTACCCTTTCAAGGATATATTCCAGTCTGCTGATGCAGCACATACAATGTGGTGCCCAGAATGAATACAGCACACTTCTGATGTGACCAGAACACTGCGCCCCAACCTGCAGCATTCCCTTGTTCTCGGTGCTGTACTATCACTGCTGCCTATGACTACATATGCCTTGGGGATGCTTAAGGGTCCAATATTGAGTCACTTCGAGTTTGCAGTCAAATAAAATCCTATACCCCAACCCACAACACACACATTCATAAAGCACAGATCTTTTCAATCCTATACTTGAGCCTGGCACATGGCTTATTCAGCCTCTCAATGTATAAATGAAACTGATTTTTTCAAACCTAGATACAGGTTTATGTCTATTAAATGCCATTAAGGGTCATTGTTCTACTCTTGATTCTGTCACCAGCATATAGGCTAGTCTTCTAAGCCTTGTATAATCTGCAGATTTAATTATGCCTGCCTTCTATATTTTTGTTCAGGTTGTTGAAAAAGATGGAGACAGAGCAGAAGAGAGGAAAACAGCATTTGGGTTGTGAATTTTTAGAACTGTATATTGCAAATTAATGCTGGGTGATATGACAGTAATTAAACAGAAAATAATTCAATTGTAATACTCTTTGATTGATATTAAGAATGCAGAACGGTCCTTTCTCCCCATCCTATGTTCTGCTTCAGCTTAGTTTCCATATATCAATGGTTTAAATTGTAATAAAATCCTCTTCTCTTACCTATACTCATCACTGGACTCCAATTACTCCAGAGTTTATCATCCTCGTAGCATAATTTATTTGTTTTGACTCTTATTCTGACTGTGTTCAAAGTATCAGGAAGAACACCAGGGACCCAGAAACAGATTGTACCCTTAGATATAAAATAAAAACACAAAAGGAATATTATCAGTTTTTTCTCTTTGCTTCTGAATCCTAAATATAATTATCTGCCAAATTCTATATATGATTAAGACTTGGATTATAATCCAAGTTATCTGACTTTAATTCCTGAAAAAAAAAATGGCAATAACACACAAAACAAAGTAGTTTGTTTTTCTCAAAGCAGTTCAAATTTAGGTTATGCTTGCCCTGCCCTACCCCCAATTATTCTTATGAGTTTAAGCCCAAATAGCTAAAATGAAATTTACTGACCTCCAGGTTTCCCTCAAATTCCAAATTATCACATTTAGGTTCTTCAACCTTGAAAATATAAAAAAAGAATAAATTCAAATTTAAAAAGGCCATACATACTTTACATTGTTCAACCATTTCTAACAAGGTTTCCTTTTATCCCATTAAAAGAGAACCAGGTGCAGTGAAAAAAGGTTGGTTTTTAAATAAATGGTTCTGAGTCAATTATATATCCATATGGGAAAAAGAATCTTGACCCCCCACCTCACACTATTTACAAAGTTAATTCCAGATGGACTGAGGATCAAAATGTGAAAGTTGAAATAAATGAACAAATAAATACATAAAGACAGCAAGCTTTTAGATGAAAAACACAGAACATCTTCAAGACCTTGAAGTGGGAAAAGATTTCTTAAATAGGACCAAACAATATTAACCATAAAAGAAAAATTTTTATAAAGTCACCTATATTAAAATTAAAAACTTCAGTTTATCAAAACATATCCTATTAAGGAAATTAAAAGACAAGGCATATAGTGAAAGAAGATATTTGCAATTTCTAACAAAGGACTTGTATACACATGTTATATAACATATATTTATATTTATACATAATACACACATATATACATATATCCTACAATTTAATAAGGAAAAGACAGAAAACCTAATTTAAAAACCAGGCAAAAGACTTGTATAGGCATTTTACAAGATGATATCCATATTGCCAATAAACATGAAAAAGTGTTCAACTTCATTAATCATCAGGGAAATGCAAATTAAATCCACAATATAATGATACACACATCTACCAGACAATACCAAGTGTTGGTGAGGGTGTGAAGGATCTAGCACTCTCAACTTCTATTCTTAATGGTGCAAATTAGCCCAACTACTTGGAAAAGTGGTATTATCCCCTATAGAGAATCAGATGTAACCCTGTGACCCATATATGCTCAAACTAAATGTATGCACATGTGCAACCAGAGGTAAGTATGCAAATGTTCATAAAAATTCTATTCATAAAAGTCTAAAATGGCAACTATCCAAATGTCCATTAATGGGAGAATGGATAAATCAAATGTGGTATATTGGCATGATGGAATGAATGTAATGAGAATGAACCATCTACAACCACAGGCAACAATATCAGTCAATCTCATAAACATAACACTGAATGAAAGAACACAGACACACAAAAAAGTAAATGCTCTATAATTCAATTATATGAAGTTTAAAAAGAGGCAACAAAACTAATCTATGGGATCATAAGTCAAGATAACAGTTGCTCTTTGGGAGGGTAGTGACCAAAGTCACGATGGTGTTTCTGGGGTGCTGGTTATATAAGTGAAAAATAATTTGTGAAATTACTTATGAAAAATTGTTGAACTCTATGTGATAATTTGTATAATTTTTCTATAGTACATTAATTGAAAGTTAAAAAAAAGAAATAGAGAGACCGATCTTCCTTGTAGAGAATATATCAAAAATGACTGCGTTACATAAAAGGAAGTATAATGCAAAATTCTCCTCCACACAATTTAAATCATTTGCTGTCTGATATAAAGAGATAATCAGTTCCTGAAATGCAAATATTTCAAAACTGAGTAAAAATAATCAACACATGAAAATCTGTTACCTAATCTACTTCTGGCCAAGAGACACATGAAAAGATGTTCAACATCACTAATCATCGGGGAAATGCAAATCAAAACCACAATAAGATATCTCATACCTGTTCAAATGGCTATCATCAAAAAGATAAGAGATAACAAATGTTGGAGATGGTATGGAGAAAAGGGAACCCTTGTATACTGTTGGTGGGAAAGTAAATTGATGCAGCCATTATGGAAAACAGTATGAAGATTCATCATAAAAGTTAAAATAGAAAAACCATATTATACAGCAATCTTACTTTGGGGTATATATCTAAAGGAAATGAAATCAGGATCTCGATGAGATATCTGCATTTCCATATTCACTGCAGCATTATTCACGATAGCCAAGATATGGAAGCAACCTGAGTATCAATCAATAGATGAATGGACAAAGAAGAGGTGGCACATATATACCACAGAATATTATTTGGCCATGAGAAAGAAGGAAATTCTGTCATGTGTGACAATATGGATGAAACTTGAGGGCATTATGCTAGGTGAAATAAGTCAGACAGAGAAAGATACATTCTATATGATCTCACTTATATGTGGAATTTTAAAAAGTCAAATTCATAGAGGCAGAGAGTAGAAAGGTGGTTGCCAGAGGCTGAAGATAGGGAAAATGGGAAGATGTTGGTCAAAGGGTACAAACTTACACATATAAGTTCTGAGGAACTAATGTCCAATATGGTGATTGTAGTTAATAATACTGTATTATTTACTTGAAATACCAAAAAAAAAGAAAAAAAGAAAGAAAAGGTTACTGTGTGAGGGAATGAATGTGTTAATTAACTTGAGTGTGGTTATCATTTCACAATGTATATGCATATTAAATCAACAAGTTGTATACCTTGAAAATAATCACATTGTATAAACTAAATATATACAATTTTAACTTGTCAATGATACCTCAACAAAGCTGGAAAAAATAGTCAGCTATCAAAGAAAGGTTTAAACATGGGTCATAGACCAGAACACATAACTATGAATTTTGGCATTCAATGTCATTCACTAAATGGTTTCTACAAGCATTTGTGAAGAGCTGAAAGGCCGACTGAATAGTGAAGGGCCATCCTATCAATACTTCATATAGGGGCAGAGAAAAAACCACTCAGGGGCTACTGTACCCCACTGCCGCCCATTTGGAATCAGAGGCCTGCTGAGAAGTCACAAGTGTCAACTAGTACTTGAGCAATAGGGTTGTAGGCTGATGTCCTCCTTCCCCTGGACCATCTCCTATATATAAAATTTTTTTTTAATATTCCAAAGTCAGCAAATCATTGTGTCAGTTGAAGGCTCTGGGAATTTGTTTAAATGTAAAGCCTCTTGGTTTATTCATCAGAGGCTCAGATACCTCTGTGAAAAAAGGAAAACAAGAGCACAGAGCACCAAGTAGACCATTTGCAGGGATGGGGTTGGTCAAGTAATTCCTTACTTTATGATTCTGTTATGAGCGACCTCTGACCACAGCCTCCATGTGATGGTACCAGTTCAAGTTCCAGCCTATTTCCCCCTCTTAACTAGAATACCAGGCAAAATAATTCCTCAAAAAGTTTAGCAAAAAGACAAAAAAAGGGTCTAACCAGCAGAGCTCAAGATCGGTGAGCACACATAAAGCTGATGACATTCTAGGGGAGGAAGCATCTGGTAACCATCAGCTAGGAGAGAGAACATTAAACTCAAGTGTATAAACAGAGTTAATTCCACATAGACTATAGTTCTAACTTAGGTGGATAAATTCCATAGTATGTGTGTTCTCTTTGGTTCAGAAATTTGTAAAAATGGTAACTCAATTCAACAAAAATTTATTAAGTGATGACTAAGCAAAGGGTGGTATATCAGATATTCTTGATCAAAGTTTAATACATGGAAACCAACCTTTGAAGTCATATTTATTAGCTGTGTGGCCTATAGTAGGTTACTTAACCTCTCTGAGCCTTAGTTTCTCAATAAAATGTAACCTTTTTCATGAATTATTATGAGCTACTTTATAAGACGTACACAAAAGAATATATTTGTAGCATATCATAAACAATAAATGATGGCTATTATTAAGAGGAAGTACTGAGGTGGTCCTCAGTGGTTAAGAACAAATGCACTAGAGTTAGACTTTTGCTGAAATTTTGACTCTACCACTTTCTAGAAATGTGATCTTAGAAGTAACCTCTGAGACTGAGTTTTCTCACCTGTAAAATGGGGACAAAATGACGGGATCTAGATCTTTAAGGTTTTTAATGCTTATTAAAATACCTACATAGTAGTAGTTTAATGCATGTTAGCTGCTATTAATAGCAGGAACAGCACAAAGTAAATACTACCTAACTCCTCCCTATAGGAGCTTATATTTTTAGTGGAGAGAAAAGGCCTACACATGTGGTCAGGGTATCTAGCAGGACGTAATTCAGTGCCAAATGAGTAATACCAGCAGCATGTGTCTCAGGATTTGACAGAAAAGAACAGTAAAGGCTGGAGTAGTCAAGTATATTTCAGCTTTCTGATAGCTCACTTAGTTGGAAATCCAAGCTGCACCCCTTCCTCATTTGGAAGTCCTTTGCTTTTTCCCTTTGCAATACTATATGGGGACACCAGTTTCTGGTCCACATCATGGTTATTCTATTTCAGAAACAGATTCGTCTGCAAATGCCCAGAAGAGCTCTGCTCAGCTGTAGACCTGGTCACTCCTTCTGGAGTTACAGCCTGTCAACACTGGCTTATTTTAGAAAGCACAGATGCTCCTCAACTTATGATGGGAGTGTGTACCAATAAACCCTTTGTAAATGGAAAATATCATAAATTGAAAATTCATTTAATATACCTAACCTACCAAACATCATAGCTTAGCCTAGCCCACCTTAACATGCTCAGAACACTTACATTAGCCTACAGTTGGGCAAATCTAATACAAAGTCTATTTTAGATTAAAGTATTGAATATCTCATATAATTTATTGAACACTGTACTGAAAGTGAAAAACAGAATGGTTGTATGGGTCCTCACTATTAATGCACACAGCTGAAAGCACACTGGGCCTGATGAATGTTTGAAGCATGTAACTAAAATTAATTACACACGAGAGAGTATCGTACTACATATTGCTAGTCCAGGAAAAGATCAAAATTCAAAATTTGAAGTATGGCTTTTACTGAATGCTTATCACTTTCACAACATCATAAAGTTGCAAAATCATAAGTTGAAACATGGTAAGTTGGGGACCATCTATATTGTGAAACTCCCACGATGAGCTAAGACAACTGAGCCAAGGAATTTGCCTACCTGTGAGATGCTGGGCTTCTTTAAAAGCCAATATAAAACACTTGGTTTCTAACCTCTAAAACTCAAGTGCATACAAGGCCCAGGCAGGTGGCACACAAGTGAATGGCACAATCCCTGTGGTGTTGAGGCGCCACCTTATGGAAACTACACTCCTCAGGTACCACAGTTTTAAATCTGGGCAAAAAATTGAAATTTAATAAACAAACAAAACCCCACTTCATGGTCCATACAAAAATGTTTGAGGTCCGATTTGTAACCTCTAAAGTGTAACAATGAAACTGATGCCCTGAGGTTATGTCACATCCTGTTATGCCCCATGTTTTGTATTAGATTCCAAATAGCAGAACTGTATATAATCCAACCGATACTGACTACTCAAATTTGACTACTTCAGTTGCCACAAACTCCAAGAAAACTGAATGGCCATACCAGGGCCTCCAAATATCTACCTGATCTGACCCTAGTCTCATACTTAGACATTTTTTCCTAATATATTTAGGCCGCACCAGTTTCCGTTTCTCACACACATCGTGTTCATTCCTGCCTCAGTCTTTGTACTTGCTGTCTCATCCAACCCCTGATCTTCACATGACTAGCTTCTGCTCATCATTCTGGTCTCATCTCAAATGTCATCACTCAGGATGACTAGCCTACCCAGTATTCTCTTAAGCCCTCCCATCACTCTACTACATCCCCCTGTTTAATTATCTTCATAGTATCCATTCTCTGAAATTAGCTTGCTCATTTACGTACTTTTCTAGTAGGTAAGCTTCATGGAAAAAAATTTTGTCAGGTGTCGCATGCCTGACACATGGTAGACACATAATAAAAATTTGTTGAGCAAATGCATTAATGTAGAGTTTGAATCTTGCAGTCAGTACTATCTATCATAAAACCTCAAACTTTCCACCACCCTATTTCAGACAAGAAGTTTCATCATCATCATGTGCCAAATCCAAAGTATCATTTCACTGATACTTTATTACACTGTAAGAAATTCAAGGGAAAGAAAAATATTCAAATAAAAATGATAAAAAAAAAACTTACGGATAAAATATAATGTGTCTCTGTTTGGCTGTTATTGACTTCTATTTGATAAGATAAGCATCTGCTAACAAAATTCTGTGGAGTCTTCCCTAGCACGTACAAGTCACCATGTTGAAAAAAGAGATTTTTAATATGTGGAGGATCAGGTTGCACTGAAAGATAGAAACAGATGAATATAAATTAGCTTCCAGAGTTTATTTTAATGAGATATGTATATGGGCAGAGATAAAGAAGGTCACAAAGTTAAATCAAAATAGGACTGATACTTTTAATGGACTTACATGATCAGATATATAGTTCTAGATTTCTGATTAACCACGATTAATGTAGGAAGCTTATTCTAAACTGCTAGAAAAATGGATCTAAGGAACATCTTTGGGTTGCTGGCAGGTGACAGGAACTCTGACCTGCATCAGGTTAGAACATGATCAGGACATCCACAGCTGCAACACAGAGAATAAAGAAAAGAAGTGCTTGGGTCCAGATGTGCCTCCACCTGATGGGTAACAAGAGGCACCAGGTACAAGGGGTTTTCTCAGCTGTCACTCATTTGTGCCAGTAAAAGATCACAATTAAAACATTAGCCTAGTCTCTGTCACATGCTACAACATAGGTGAACCTCAAGGACATTATGCTAAGTGAAATAAGCCTATCACAAAAAAGACAAGTATTATATGATTCCACTCATATGAGGTATCTAAAGCAGTCAAAATCATAGAAACAGAAAGTAAGAAAGTGGTTATCAAGAGCTAGGGGAAGTGTAAAGGGAGACTAGTGTTTTTGGACACCAAGTTTCATTTTTACAAGATGAAAAATGTTCTAGAGAGCTGCACAACAATGTGAATATACTTAACACTACTGAATAGTACACTTAAAAATGGTTAAGATGTTAAGTTTAATGTTATGTAATTATAACCATAATTTAAAATAAAGCAAAAAATTAGCTTAATAAATTTAGTTTTTTTGGAAGTCAACTATGCTTACGACCATGTCAAGAGAAGAAAATGGATAATTAACAGAAAATAACTTGAAGACGTCATCTAGCTGAGAAAGATCTCCTTTTATGTCACCACTCATCTCTGGGAAGAAAAGTAGCAAAATGAGCTTTAAAAGGTCTCTCAAGGACAACTTGCCAAGCAAGGGAGAGGAGGGCTTTGCTTCAGGTGATCCCACTTGGCAAGTTACTGAGACCTCACTCTCCCGGCCTACAAACTAAGCTGCCTTTGTTCACTATTAGAATTTACTTCCATGACTATCTGAAAAGGCAGTAAATAGTGCTTTGCTCACAGACTTGGGAGCCTTTGTCAATTCATGATTATTTGCCTATACATTTTCTGTATACCATTTAGCCAGAACCTGAGATCCCTGTTGGGGTATTACGATAGATAAATAAACATGATACTTATAGTAGTTTGCTTTAGAGATTTACAAAACACTTTTATACACCTCACATCATTTATACCTTACTACAGTTGACCCTCGAACAACATTTGGATTAGGGGAGCCGACTCCCTACTCAGTCACAAATCCACATATAACTTTTGACTCCCCCAAAACTTAACTACTAACAGCCTACTATTGACCAGAAGCCTTCCCAATAATATAAACAGTCAATTAATGCATATTTTGTATGTTATATGTATTATATACTGTACTCACAATAAAGTAAGCTAGAGAAAAGAAAATGTTATTTAAAAAATCACACAGAAGAAAAAATGCATTTACCGTTTTTCACTTTCAGTATAGTATTCAAACCTGTGTTGTTCAAGGGTCAACTGTACAATCCCTTGATGTAAAGAGGGACTATGTAGCCCATTTTACAGATAAGTAAAAAATACTTAACAAGAGTATATGCCTTGTCCAAAGTGAAGAAGCTACGACCTTTGTTTTCAAGTGGAGGGCTCTTTCTAATAGCTGATTCTTGGCTGCACTGGCCTTTCTGATTGATCAGTGCCTGGGCCACCCAGAATGTTAGATAATTTGAATATCAACCCAATCACTCCACCTCCAATTTAAGCTTTTTTTCTTTTAACCAAAAGGTAGATTATTCAGGGAGTATATTTGATTATATTTATTCTATAGCATCATCCTGCAGATGATGTATTATTAGTATAAGAGAGTACATCTTAAGAGTCAGAGACCCTGAGTTCCAATCTTGGTTCTATAATTGCCTGCTCTCAGTTTCAGCTTATTCATGAATAAACAAGGAGAAAGCATGTGGCACATGAGGTTAATATTAAAAGTTCCAAGCTTGGTACTTTAAAAAAGATCAAAGAAAGGTATAGAAACTGTTTTGTTTGTTTGTTTGTTTGTTTGTTTGTTTTTGTCTGGAAAGACCTTAAAACCACCAAAATCATCATTTTTTTTTTATTATTTGTATTGATTGCTCTAAAGACCTAACACTTTATCCACACTGGCAAAGAGGATTTCTAAAACTTACCATGAGAAGTTAAAGGCACTATGTTGAAGGATGGTCTAATTTTTCCTACATTATCCTTGACCATCACTTGGACACTGTGTTGGTCGAAATTGGAATCCTTCGATTTAGTCAGAGTAAAGGAACAACCAATGTGTTGACCTTCTTTATAGATATTTTCACATTGAAGAATTTTTCCCAGGCTGCTATGCCTACAAGATAAAATGAGACAATCTTCTGCATTATTTTTAACAAGATATTCAAAAAACAAAGGCAGAAATATTTTTGTTGTTTTGTTTTGTTTTTAAATACTGACGATGTCCATGAAAAGCGATGTTTGCAACATGTCAAGATAGCTTTTTCTAGAACTCTATTTTATGTGGCTCTATTTCATACTCTAGAAAGAAATAAATATTCCTTTTTTATGAACACTGGTACTTCCAATAGCTATGGAAAGTATAGGGGTCCTGACTCTTTTTCCTCTTTTGTATATGAGATGTTATGAGGCCAGGATGAGAAGTTTTATGCTTCTTAAACATATCCCATCTGCTGAATTCCATGGTTCTCTTCTGGTTCCTCTGTCTGTTCCTTCTTTGTTTTGTCTTGTTCCTCTCCCTTCTCCTCTTCTCAGAGGGTTCCCATCCAGTCCTCAGCTCTCTGCACATTTCTATTTCTTACTCCGTCATCTGTTCACCCACAGCTTATCACTTCCATCTCTTGACTAGAATTTCTACACTGGGGATACCCAGTCCTGACCTCTCACCTTCGATCCAGTCTCAGACTTCCAACTGCTCCATCTGAGTGTTCTATCTTGCCTCAAATTCAATGTCCAAAACACATGCCTCCTCTCCCATGACAAACTGCCTTTTCTACTAACCTTCTCAATTTCCATCAGAGTTCATTTTCTCTGGGCTCCTTGATTAGAGCCTTTGAAATTGCCTTTCCTCCTCTCCTTTCCCTATAGTCTATCACCAAATTTTGTTATTTCTTCCTTTATAAAGCTTCTTGGATTCTCTCCTGTGAAATTTCCATTGCCCTCACCCTGTTTCATGTCCTAATCACTTCAGGCTTCATGTTTTCTCCAGATTGACCTCTTGGACCTTCATTATCAGTTCCCTCTAATCACTGCCAGATCAAAGTTCCAGAACACACTAAGTGTCTTACTTCTAAGTGTGGCTTTAAATGCCTTCCATAACTAGTACTGTTGGTATCTTATTTTCCATTTTGAAAACTTCTACATATACCTTTCCCCAGTGATCATCAGCACCTGGCACAGTACAGGCAGACAGAATGTGTTCATTACACTTTTTCGTCTAGACTATTAAAGGACTCTTTTATAGTAACCAGCAGAAGACACAGTCAAGCCTTACATCATCAGCCACAGTGGGAACTGTGCAGAAGTTCTCCAGAAAAAGGGAAATGATCTAAAAAATTAACTAAGAGTAAAGAGTCCCAAACCCTTGATCTGTTACCTCAGAATCACCTGTAGTCATTTAAAATGCAGATTCCTCAAATCCTCTTCCAGAAGATCCTACTTAGAAGGCTTTGCCCATGACTTAGGAATCGGCATTTTGACAGCAATTCTCCAGGAGATTCTGCTGCAAATCGGGCTATATAAAACTCAGATCTACTCCCACAAATACAGTCAACTGGTCTTTGACAAAGGAGCAAAGGCAATACAAGGGAGCAAAGATAGTCTTTTCAACAAATTGTGCTGGAACAACCGGACATTCACATGCAAAAAAAATAAATCTAGACCTTATATTATTCACAAAAATAAACTCAAAATGGATCACACACCTAAATTCGGGACGTGAAACTATAAAACTCCTAGGATATAAAATAGGAGAAAACCTATATGAACTTGGGTATAATAATGAATTTTTAGATATGACACCAAAGGTATGATCTATAAAAGAAATAATAAGCTAGACTTCATTAAAATTAGAAACTTCTGCTCTGCAAAAGACAATATCAAGAGAGTAAGAAAACAAGCCACAAACCTCCAAAAAATATTTGCAAAAGACACAGCTGATAAAGGACTATTATCCAAAATATACAAAGAACTCTTAAAACTCAACAATAACAACTCAACTAAAGAAATGGGTCAAAGATCTTCAGACACCTCACTAAAGAAGATATACAGATGACAAATAAGCATATAAAAAGATGCTCCACATCATGTCATCAGGGAAATGCAAATAAAAGCAACAAAATATACCACTACACACCTATCAGATGATCCCAATCCAGATGTTGACAACACCAAACGCTGGTGAAGATGTGGAACAACAGGAACTCTCATTGCTGGTGCAAATGCAAAAATGGTACAGCCACTTTGGAAGACATTTTGGCAGTTTCTTACAAAATTGACCATACTCTCACCATACAATCCAGCAATCACATTCCTTGATATTTACCTTTAGGAGCTGAAAACTTTTGTCCACAAAAACCTTCATACAAATGTTTATAGCCACTTTATTTGTCACTGCCAGAGCCTGGAAGCAACCAAGATATTCTTCAGTGGGTGAATGGAAAATAAACTGTGGTACATCCAGACAATGGAACATTATTTAGCCCTCAGAAGAAATGAGCAATCAAGCCAGGAAAATACATGAAGGAAACTTAGATGCATATTACTAAGTGAAAGAAGACAATCTGAAAAGGCCACATACTGTATGATTCCAACTATACGACAATCTGGAAAAGGTAAAACTATGGAGACAAATATCAGTGGTTGTCAGGGGTTAGGGTTGGGGAATGGTATGAATAGGCAGAGAACAAAGAATTTTTAAAGCAGTGATACTGCATGATACTATAATTGTGGATACGTGTCGATTTACGTGTGTCCAAACCTATGTATTGTACAACAGCAAGAGTGAACCCTAAGGTAAACTATGGACTTTGGGTGATAATGATATTTCAATGTAGGTTCACCCTTGGTATGTAAAACTCTGCTGGGGGATGCTGTTAATGCGGGAAGCTATACATGAGTGGGGACAGGGCTATATGGGAAATCTCTGTATCTTCCTCTCAATTTTGCTGTAAACATAGAACTGCTCCCCAAAAAAGCCTTAAAAAAAAGAAAAGAAAAATTCAGATCGAATATGTTTAATCCTTCGAAGGCTGTGCAAAGAAATGTTTCAATGTAGAAAATGCTTTTGTCTATTAAGAAATAGTACATAAGATTTTTCTCCTAGTTGTAGGCCCCATTGGTTCATGAATGAAAACAGTCTTTTAAAAAATAAGTTACCGCTTTGGCTAGTTTTTAGATCAGACAGGCCTGGAATGTTTTCTGTCGACAGCCAGAAACAGAAACTGAAGACACTTATGACATTTTTGTTATATAACAAAACAATGTAGATAATTTTTGTTTCAAATAATGAAAGGAAATCCTCTAATGGGCAGTCTTTGAGATCCCTTTTTCATTTTTGGACCCTGAGTATTTTACATATTCTCATAGACCCCAGATACAAACTTAAAAAAATTTTTTTTGTTGTAATTTAGAACAAATAAGAAAAGGGAAAATATTGGTTTTGAATAGATGATATTTTGGGACTTGTGAAAGTTTGGATAACCTAAGATAGACAGCATTCAGGTGCTTCCTATTAAAATTCACACACTGAAATCCTCCAGACTCACAATGCAGACATAAGGAGGAAATGGGCAAAGGAAAGACTATTTCCCAAACTCTGAAGATGATTAATGTGGTAAGAAAGTACCTAAAATTCATTGGCATGACTAGTCTGTAGCTATTAGGATCAGGCTCCTCCAATGCCAGACTATTGCTATAGTGCCACTAGTCACTGCCCTGGAACATCAAAATGACACTACATTTTTTGATTGGGGATTAGGGGAACAACTGGCAGTTTGACATAATTTAAACTTGTACATAAATCAATTCCAAGTGTCTGGTAATGAATGAACCATGTGTCTCCCTTTCTTTTGTGGTTTTGATTGGAAAGAATCTCTCTAGGGGAGAGCAGAGGAGGAGGAAGTATGGGCTATGTGCTAATCCTGCAAGGTGGGGGAAAAGGCTTGAAATTTATAGTGGCTACATCTGCAAGGGAGTGGGAATGAATAATAAAAAACAATATAACTATCATGTACTGAGTGCTTACTCTACACGTTAATGGTTAGGCATGATTCTAAACACTTTTATACAATAGCAGCCCTCACAACAACCTTAAGAAGTAGTACTATTATTACTACTCCCATTTTACAGATTATAAAAAATAAGTCTCAGAAATAAGGTACTTGCCCCAAATCACACTTTAACCGGGATTTGAACCCAGGCAGTGTGGCTCCAGAAAAGAATAAGCTACAGGATGGTGAGGGCAGAAGATACAGACTCTTTATCAGCACTGTCCAACAAAATTTTCTGGGATTATGGAAATGTTTGATATTTGTGCTGTCTAATACAGGAGTCGCTAGTCACATGTGAAATTGGCTAGTAAGACTGAGCAACTTAAGTTTTAATTTGCTTTAATATTGATTGATTTAAATTAAAATATAAATAGTCACATGTGGTTCGTGACTCCTATATTGGACAGCACAGGTCGACGCTACACAAGAGTTCACACTGCTGACCAACTCTGGTAATGTGTATGACAAGAAGTGCTATCCCTGATCGTTTTCCCCTTGGGTGCCAGTGAACCACCACTCTCTTGGGATGACCTCTTGCAGCACCTCCAATGATGGTAGATTGTGCTCTGCACAAAGGCATCAACTGAGGGCTGAAAGCCAGCCCAAGCACCGTCTGCTGTCAGCTTTGGCAAGACACGACATCAGCTTAGAGGAGGAAGAATACTTCAAGTCAGAGAAAGAAAACTGCTATTTCAAATAGGTCAGTCCAGTTTTTTTGTAATTTATTTATGGATGGGGGAGGCCTGACCCTTTTGCAATTTGCTCTAAGACTTGGTTTGTGCTAGTGTATGTCCCAAGGCACTTTCCTATTTTTGCATTATAAGAACTCCGAGGGCTAGGCCACCATCCACCTCTAGTGTCACCGGGATTCCTATATCTGGGTTACTTTCCTGAGCAGTCTGCCATGGAATAAGACACAGTTTTAAGACTTCTTTCCTTTTCTTCCCTGTCCACTCTATAGACATAGACTCTTTAAAGGTCTTCCCTGTGATTTTACCATAAATGACTCCAGGGAAAGCAAGAGGGTTTAATAGCATAATAAACATAAGGATGCTACCAACTTTAAGAATCTCTTAAAAGCCTGTAGTAACAGCTCTCTGTGGACTTCACTGCAATATCATCAGAGCCAGGCTACTCTTTTTAAGGTGTCGTTCTCTGGCCCCTTCACTAGCAATTATTTGGGAAGTCAGAGCAACTCAATTCTCCTCTCTTTTTATTCCTGAACTATAATGCTCCTGAATTGATTATCCCTAAGTCCTCACCCAAGTTCCAAATATTCTCTGGCTTTGGATCCTACCATTTGAAACTTATTTATGGAGCACCTGCCATGTGTCAGGCATTAGGGAAAACAAGACACAGATCCTGCTCTCAAGGGAAACTGCAGTCTGGGGAGGGCTACCACTAAGTAAACAGGAAATGACAACACAATGTGCTTAGTACTGTCACAGGAAAGTGCAAGGTACCATGGGACACAACAATGATGGGGCCTCCATCTAGACCCGAGAGGTCAAGGAAGGCTTTCTGGAGAAGAAGTGATGTCTGAGCTAAGATAAGGACAAATAAGAGGCATCAAGGGGACAAGGCAAGACATGGGCTGCAAGGGAACATAGAATGGTTCCACTCTTCTGTTTGAATTCCATTATTCTGTTTGAGGGTTTGAAGAGTCGGTTTGAGGAACTGAAAGCAGTGTGGGCTGGATGGTAGGGTACAAGACGGGTGGGGATGTACATGGAGGGAGATGAGACTAAGCTAGAGAGACTGACAGGAGCTAGGCCATAAAGGGCTTTGCCTGTCATGCTGAAGGTTTGGACTTTATCCCAAAGCCACCAGGAAGCCACTGAAGAAGGTTTTAAGGAAAGGCAAAACAACAGGTACCACAGGTGTGCAAGTGACATTACAAAACCTCAAAAGAGAATGATTTATGTAAGAAAAAAAACATTCCACACTCAACCACACAATCTCAGTGCTGTCTGGATTCACCTGCAGGGCTTTTCAACTTTGCCAAGAGTATCCTGTGGTACAAGTGAATGCAAACACCCAGGTAACTTTGGAGGTTTTCATTCGGGAATTCATGTGACTTTTGCATTCTATTCTATGACTTAGCCATGAGTTTTTAATATACCAAAAATAATTTTCATCAAGTCATCAGGCAAAATGGACACTCCAGGATGAAAGGCCATGTTTACCTTATAGCTTCAGAAGTCCTGGACATGGTCCTCCACACTCCATTCTCTCAGAAGTGTTTTGAATGAACAAGAGAAAGAGGAACAAGGCCATGTGGAGAGCAGATTGCTAACACTAGATATCCCACTTTACCAGCCTGCCAAAATATCCCCATTCCTCACAATACTCCTAAATGCCAGGCTCTGAGAAAACCCACATCTGTGCTATTCACCCCTTCATCAAAGCCTCACAGCCTCCCCCTGCCACACTACCCTAAGCTCAACACTAGCTTCTCACAAGTTTGTCTATACTTCTGCAACAGCCTTCATCATACACTCTTCTTTTTATATAGGTAATTGTGTTGAGCTCTGTCTCCCTTTCTACATTTTAAGCTTTAGGAACATAGAGACATGTTTCTTATCTCAGTTGCTTATTCAGTGCTTTATCCACAATGTGTGCTAATTAAAGTTTTATTGAATTGAATTGATTAACTTGGTCTTTTCTTCCTTGTTCTGTTGACAATAATTCTAGGCTCTAAAGGAAAGGAAACGATTAAAGATTAGTTTTAAAATTTAATAAATTTTGTAGCTATAGTCACAGATATCAAATAGAAGTTATTTTATGGGGAGCTAAATTACTTTTCAACCCTGGGCATGGTATAATTTTCCTTTTTTAAGGCAGACACCCATGACTCTTACAGAGCTGGTGGGAATGTAAATTAGTACAGCCACTCTAGACAACAGTTTGGCAGTTTGTTATAAAACTAAATATGCAATTACCATATGACCCAGAAAATGTATTCTTGGGCATTATTCCAGAGAAATGAAAAGTTATGTTTACATAAAAACCTCAACACAGGTATTTATAGCAGTTTCATTAATAATAACAAAAAAAGTAAAATAACCAAGGTATCCTTCGATGAATGAAAGTTTAAACAAACTGGTATAACCATATCATGGAATACTACTCATCAATAAAAAGGAATGAACTATTGATACATACAACAACTTGGATGAATCTTAAGGGTATTAATCAGAGTTAAAAAAATGTGCTGTATCATTCCATTCCAGTAACATTCTTAAAACGACAAAATTATAGAGATGAAGACATGATTTGTGGTTGCTAGAGGTTAGAGACTTAGGGAAGAGGAGGAGGAGAAAGATGCAGAGGGGGAGGGGGTATAGAGGGGAGGTGGGAATGGTTATAAAAGGGCAACTCAAAGAATCCCTGTGGTAATGGAACTATTTTATATCTACACATGTGATAAAACTGCCTAGAACTACACACACATACACATACACACACAAATGAGTGCATGTAACACTGGTAGAAGTTGAATAAGGTTGGTGGATTGTACAAACACCAATTTTCTGATTTTGATATCATACTCTAGTTATACAAGATATTACCATTGGGAGAAGCTGGGTGAAGGGTATATGGGATCTCCCTATACATTTTTTGTAACATCTCGTGCATCTATAATTATTTGTAATTTTTTTTAAAAAAGTAGTCCCCCAAAGTAGATGCATTTTCCACTGAAACAAACTGCCCATCTTCTTGGGTGTGCCAAAAATAGGCTGTTCTTTTTTTTTAACTAGGTCATATCCAAAGGCTCCCAACACCATCACAATCAGTCCTTCTCCTGTAAGTCTCCTGTCCATACTCACCAGTAGTAGAGGGTATAGTTAGTGTCAGGACTTGTGTTCCTTCCAGGGAGCCAAGTACACTTCATGTAGCTCAGGTTGTGCCAAACACATTGTAGCTCAGTCACAGCTGACTCTGGATCACCTAGAATGCCAGACAAGAGTTTAAGACCCTTCTTTCCTTGTATGGCATACTAGCCAGTCACTCTGGGCATGGGGATGAGGAGAGTGTTTCATGATGCTTTACCCAAATCTAAAATGTTCACAACTTTCTCTCTCACTTCCTGATACTCAGAAAACATCTTTATCATCATGGAGGGGACTCTAACTCTTATATCCCTAACTGGAAAGAGGCTTTAAAGGTCAAAAAATATTTCAGTAACAGGAAATGACTACAGGATTCTAAAATGAATGTGAAAATATAAACAATCCCTCTATCTACCTATATTAAAAAAAAAATTTATTGAATTATGATTTACCTTCCCGTCTTTTGATCAATGCTGACACATCTTGTGTTAAAAATTAAAAAAAGCATTCTTCCTGAAGCAATTTGAGGAAACTGTAAGCATAACATAACTCTTAGTAGTTGCCTATTGTGTGTTATGACCTTAAGAGCCTTAAAATCTTCAGTCTCCACCTCTACATAGTATTGTGAGTTAAGGCAATGTGTCTCTAAATTAAATGTCTCTGTTTAAAATGCAAACCTATTCTCCCTCAGGACCCTTGAAGTAGAACTGTATTGAGTCATCATCAACCATTTTACTGTCATAATAAAATTAGGTTTTTTTTTCAGATTTTTCGTGAAATTCCCAAAGAAATGAGAATAAGGGAGGTAAGTTGTTTTAAACTGTGCTCCCAGCCTCCTAGCAGTATGAATTTTATAATTTTACAAATATTACTTCACATACTTTTGATCAGTGCAAGACAGGTAGACAGAATGGTCTAGAGAACAAGCCATGTAGTGTTAAGATTTGGAGGTTGGAGATGGGGCCCTGAACAACCAAAAGGCAAGATAATTTTAATAGATAATAAGTACAAAGAATTTACTCTTTGCCAGGCACTATTCTAAGCACCTTTCAAAAGTCCGAGGAGGCAGGTACAATCATCATTCCCATTTTACAGATGAGGAAACTGAAGGGAGGAGGGGCTAAGTGATCTGCCTAGGGTCACACAACTAGCAGCTGGCAGGGCTGAGATTTAAACTTGAATATCTGGACTCTGGTAGTCCTGCTTTTAATCAGTATACACTACTTTCTGCATGTAACATAAAAGCCAAAAGGACCCTGAGTGATGGGTGGGAAGGCAGTTGGGAGACGATGATCAACCTGACTACTTGACGTCTTTCCTAGGGCTAGTCTTGAATTGGAATCAGGCCAGCATGCCCATTTTCCCTTTTAAACATCTTTCCCCAAAGGTATCCTGTATATCAAACTAAGCTCTCTATAGAATGAGTAAGACAGTACATATTTTGGGGTTTTCTGAGGCACTGGACCTGGATTCTGAGTACTTACAGCAACTCACTCTGTTCCCTTCTTCCTTATAAAATGAATCAGGGTAATAATAATACGTGCCTTGTTCATTAAGTTTGTGAGGCTTGATTTAGGGAAAGTGCGTATGTATGTATGTGTCATTTTCCAAATTAATAAGTGCTATATAACTATTGTTATTCAAGGCATTGTTATTCAAGGTATCTGTGAGCACCTTGAAGGCAGGGATGTCCTCATATAGATCACTACATTGCCAGTACGTAGTACAAGTGACTGGAACTTATTAGACTCAGCAAATGTTTGAAACTGAATGAATTAATGAACACTGAACATAAGCATATGTATAATTTCTAAATACCAATTTAGATTTATTCTCTAAATACCAAGAGAAATTGCTTTCAGTTGTTACCTTCGGGGGGTGAGATGCACTTTTCCACCAAAGTGCTAGGATTGTCACTTTCATTGGTGCTACACTGGGACCCCACTTGCAAACAAATCCTCTCGTTCAGAGGCACTTCTTTTGAACGATGAGTTTCTGGAGCGATTTTCTAAGGTTAAGAAATAAAAATAGGCATTGCTATAGCAAACACACAGAAATAGACTTATATAATAAAACATCAGCATGTCCATATGTGCAAAAAATGGAAAGTTATTCAATGGTATAGATGAGTCATGTCAACTTGGGGTGATTTTGCTCCCCACCCCTCCCTGAGAGACATTTGGTAATGTCTAAGAATACTTTTGGTTGTCATAACTTGAAGAGGGCTGTTACTAGCATTTAGTGGGTAAAGGTCAAGGATACTGCCAAACATGCTACAATGCACAGGACACCCTTCCCTTCCCCCAACAAGAATTACTCTGTGTCAAATGTTGGTGGGGCCACCACGGAGAAATCTTGGTATAAAGACAACTTCTGACATTTTAGATATAGAAACATCATGACATTTACTTATAAACCTACCATACTAAAATTTTCAACTGTCTAAAAGCAATTCTAAAGGAAACACAATAAGATTATCACAATTCGATTCCAAGCAGACACCGTATGCCATCAAGATCAAGGTAAATGGGACTGTTTTAAGAATCCAGTGATCCTAGTCACCTCTGAGGAGAGGAAGTAAAGAAGGGGGACCTGAGGGTCAAAGAAAGACTTTTAATTAAACATCTTCCTCTACTCTTTGACCATTTTGACTATCTCACATACACATATACATTTTAAGGGTTGCTATATGCACTGAGTATACCGCACTCTTATTCTGAAAAGTAGATAAGCTTTGTGAAACCACAGAAAGCCAACTTATAGACAGCATACAGACATAAATAAAAAATCTGGTCATTATGATTTAGAATAATGAGATTAAAGGGCTCTTCAGGAAATAAACATTTCCCAAGGTGATAGAGTTGAAATAATTAGGAATGGAACTGCTTTTAATCAGAACTCCAAGGAGTTTCCTGTTTTGCAATAGTTTCTGACTCAAGTTGGAGACAGTATTTCCTTTTATATATGTGCTGATGGTCATAAAGAGGAAAATTTGTCAGTTATCTCTATTTACCACCCTAAGGGGCTGCTCTGCCATTTTACATGCATGTTGCCAGCTGAACATGAAGGCAACTGTGAGATACTCCTAAAACCAGGACATAAAGATGCCCTCTGCAAGGTAGCTAGCAAGTCAAGAATTCATGAATCATAGCAAAGACATGAAAAAAAAAATCACATTACAGAGGCTGAACAGCTCTTAGGCCTGAGCATGACAGCACTCTGAAAAGGAAATTAGTTGGTAAGCCCTGGAAGAAAAGGAAAAAAAGTCTGTGAGCAAAATTCTGGATGAGAGACAAAAGAGAGTGATTTGCTCCATGGACATTGATTATTTCTGTCCCACCAACAAAGCTATGTGTACTCTCAGTGAGGCCTCCAGCTATTCTTAGCCAAGTACATCTTCACAACTAATTCCTGATTCCTTGCCAAGAAACCTACGTATTATTTGGCTTTCCATACAGTTGCTGTTTATAGGAACAAAACACACCAGTTAGGCTGACAGAAGGCTTTCTAGAATATTTCATTTTTATAGTTTTCATGGAAAAGTAAGAAAGTGCCCCTTGAGAGGTGAATATGTGCTGAAGAAATGAGGTTTCTCAGCCTGTGAAGTTGAAGACCAGCCCCAGGATCATGGTAAAAGTGGCAGGAGAGCTCCAAATACAAATTCCACCAACCTCACAATTTTATTAAGTACAAGTCCTACACAGTAAGTCCTCACTTAACATCATCAGTAGGTTCTGTGACTTTAAGTGAAATGAAATATAACAAAACCAATTTTACCAAAGGCTAATTGATATAAACAATTAGTTTAGTTCCTATGGTATCTCATCCACATTATGACAAAATGACATTAAATGAAAGGATGGAATTCCCAGACTTGTTGTGTACCCTAGAAGGAGCCACTCTGACCCAAGGATCCTTGATAATTCTTCTTTGGAAGTTGCATTTGCCCTGTGAGGACACGAGGGGCGAAAATGTATGGTCAAATGCTATAAGTTAGAATCACCATAAAAAAAATCTCAGTTCTCTTATTATATTAGATATTGATCCAGTGAGAGGGCTGAGGAGTTTTATTACACACATATTTTGATTATAATGAAATTATTTTAATTAAAAAAAAATTTTGTACCTAAATTTGAACCTTATGTTTTGGGCATTAGAATAATAAAATGACTTAGCAAAGAGACAATAGGGGAAAATACAGAATCATTTATTAAAATCTCTTTCAAAGCTCAAGGTAACTAATACTAAATTGGCATGAATAAAGTAGAAATCCTAATTGTCAATGACTGCCAAGTCAAGCACACCTCCCTCTATCAGACAAGGAGCTAAAGCCCTCCCAGCAGATCTTGATGAGATATATATAATGGCTCCCATGTGACTTTCAGCTATGATGACTCATTCCATTGGTAGCTAACTGATGACATTATGCTCCACCCCTCAGGGAATCTGGCCTCCTTTGAAAATTTATCAATAACCAAGGCCAGAGCTCTGAACTGATCCCTCCCCCTCAGGAACAATGTTCATTTGGCTGGATTGAACCCTTCTCAGTTGCAGATTCCTTTCTCAGAAGTAACAGAGTGCCAGCTTCAGCTCTACCTCTTTGGATGCCTAGACAGAACAACCTTTTAATTTATTCACTTGGTGAGACTTGCCTATGTCTTGGATGAAACATATCTAAAAATCTAATGCCAGATCCTTCTTCTATTTAGGTTGGGAAACTATTACAGATTACTAAAACAGTGGTGGAAGACAGCAAATTAAGATAATTTTTTATTTTTAAAAAATCATCTATGAATCCTTGACTCGTTGTAATGGTCCTCGAAACTCAAAATTGAAAATGACCTCAACGCTTTATCTCATTTAGCAATCTGAGAACATTAGATGTTCACATAAGTCCCTTAACACATACAAACGATCATAATGCTACTTCTTCAATATGCTTCAAAGGATACATGCATCCCAGTTTTGTCTGGTGATGTTAATGCTGTGTCCAAAGGACAGAAAGAGGAAAGGAAAATCATTTCCGCCATTCATTCTCAGCCTCAAGATTGTAAACTTCAAAAGATCCAGACAGGAAATCTCCCAGCACTTATTTATCACAACTGCAGTATTGATAGCCATGAATGCTGTCAAATAGCAGGGATAAAAATGGCTTTAAGCAGAAGTCACCCTTTATGGTCTCTTCAGAGGCAAAATGGAGGAAACAAGATTAAACGACAATATTAGGTTGCACCATAAGTATAACCTATAAAAGTAACAATCGCATTTGTAAAGATCTATGCACTCCAATATTCATGGCGGCACAATTTACAATAGCCAAGATACGGAAGCAACCTAAATACCCATCAACGGACGATTGGATAAAGAAATTATGGTTCATATATACAAGGGAATATTACTCGGCCATTAGAAAAATGAAATCCTACCATTTGCAACGACATGGATGGACCTAGAGGTTATTATGCTGAGTGAAATAAGTCAAACAGAGGATGATAAATACCATATGATTCCACTTATATGCGGAATCTAAGGAACAAGAACAAACTAATCAAAAACAGAGTCAGAAATATAGTGGACAATTTGGTGACACACAGAGGGCGGGGTTTGGGGGGCTGGGAGAATGGGGTGAAGGGTTAAAGAAGTACAAATCAGTAGTTGATAGTTGATCACGGGGATGGGGAGCACGGCAGAGGGAATGCAGTTAGCATTAATATGTTGGCTAAGTGGAAAGCCAGGGGAGGGAGGAAGCAATTGGGGGGGGGATCGTTTTATGAACTATATGGATGTCTAAACAATGTACTGTATACTTGAAACTAATTTAAATAAATAAAAATTTTTAAAAATTGCCAATCGCTTCTGGTTCAAACTAACAATAATAATAATAATAATAAGAGTTAACAACTATTGGATACTAACTCCATATCATGTGTATTACAAATATTGTCTCCTTTTAATACACATCCCCTTCATGTAAAGTAGGTACAGGTGACCCTTGAACATAAGGATTGGGGGCACTAAATCCTCATGTAACTTTTGACCTATAGTTGACCCTTTGAATATACGGATTCAACCAACCACGGGTCAAAAACAGTATTTTCGATTCACAGTTGGGAAACCACTGTTGGGAATGAGAAAATACTGTTTTTCATCAGCGATTGGTTGAATCTGCAGATACTAAACTGGCACATACCAAGAGTCAACCATATTTATTGAAAAAATTCACGTATAAGCGAGCCTGTGCAGTTCGAACCCATGTTGTTCAAGGGTCATCTTTACTGTTATTAGATAATACCTGCCAGCCTTTTACAAACAAGGAAATGGAGGCTCAGAGAGGTTAAGTGACTTGTCTAAGATCACATAGCTTGAAAAGGGACGAGACAAAATTTCAAATCCAATTCTGATTTCACTACCTCCTAAAGTTACTTTTAAGTTTAAATTTCTGTAAGTATACTGAGGCATTAACCCTGTTTCTAAACTAAAATATCATGTCTACCTGACTGATCCTTAAGCATGGTTGACCTGTCAGAATAAAAGGTGACCTCCCCTCGGGGTTTCAATTAGATACTTAGGGAGACTTAAGGGTCTTTCCTGGAATTTCTCAAGACTGAACTACAAAAAGTTGCTACTAACACTCCAAATGCTTAAAGCCCTTCCTTAGGAACAAGAGGAAGCCAACATTGTGAAAAGGGGAACTTGACTACTAGTTTCACATGGGAGAAGTATTACAGGCTTCCCCATTTAGAAGACCTCTTTTACAATGTACATGCTTTTGACTCAATTCTTTATCAATTAACACCTAAACCTTAATTAACACCTTAGCAAGAAAAGGGCCAAGAAGGCAGATTAGCAAATTTCCCTCCAGTGAAAGAGCTTGTTCTATCCTTACTTTATTAAGCCTTCACATACATTATTTTTCTGTGTCTCAGCAAGCCAGGGGAGTAAAGCCACACTTTACACACAAGGAAATTGAGGCTCAGAGAGGCCTTTTCAATCTAAGTAATTTACTCCAGGCCGCTGAGCTAGCTGAGTGGCACACCAGCTAGAATCTAATTCTCCTTAGACTCTTCCTGCCACTTAGCTACTTGAACATGGTGATTCACATTCACTGCTAATAACAATTTCTCACTTGGCTCCCTCAAAATCCTGGAAAAAGTCAACCCCAAACACTCCCCCTCCCTCACACACCCCCACTGAAAGAAGGTATAAAGATATGAGACAGATCTGAACAGATGTTACATACTTTGAAGAACCTGTCAATTAGAAGGGGCTACAAACCAATAAAGCCCAAGAGAAAATTCCATTGAATAAGATTATCATAAAGAACCCAAAATTATCCAATCTTGTTAACAAAAATTCACTTAAATCAGTCGACTATATCTCACTGGAAAGGCTGAAAGTTCCTCTCATTTTTCCTCAGGCATCAGGAAACCTAGTCGACCTCACCAACATCTAATTTTTTTTTCACCTTCCATATGGCCATTTGCTTTGAATCACATACTTCTTGCCTATCTGTGCATGTGATTAGCAAGATGGTGAATGTGAACATTCCCTGAGAAACTGAAAGTGTTACATAGATACAAGGTGACAGAGGGGAATACAGGAACCAATTTAACATAATTATTTGTTGAGTGCCTAATAAATAAAGACATCTAGTATTTCCTATCAGAGAATCTCAATTACATTTTATTATCACATAATTAGCAATTATTTTCAAATGTGCAATTTTGTCAACAGTTGTTTCTGTAATTTTCCTAGTTAAAATGTGGACACAGCCCTCAAATAAAATTTTTACTTTGAAGTAAGATTAGAATTTAGCTTATTCTTGGCTTCAATTCATAGTGTTCCCTTTACCTCATCAATGCCATATGTTCTAGAAAACTTACCTTATCCTGCTTATTGCCAAAATGACTGAAATACCACAGACTACAATTCGGGCTGGCTCTCTCAGGAGGATTCCATGTCCATATTACTGTGCAGAGGTTTTCAACAGAAACACTCAAATTCGTCACTGGTGGCTGAGTTTCTGTTCAAAGCACAAGAAATAAGTTTATCATCAGCCAGTGTTTTTAGTGATTCACTTAATTCATTCCTCTAAGTCCTAGAGGCCAAAAATAAGAACACTGAGTAAAAATATCAAACATTTATTTACACTCCACATATTCATCCATTGAATCCTCACAACTACCCAAGGGTAGTAAATGGGCGAGCTGGGATGCAAACCCAGAAAGTGTGGCTCCAAGGCCACATTCTTAACTACTTGGTATACTGTGAACACAGAGAAGAGTATATTCTTACATTGCTAAGTTTTCTTGCTGCAGGAATTTGGGGGCCCCTACACTTGGGACCCACTTCTCCATCAATACTGATATTTCTATCTCAGTAGTTCTGCCAGTGAGCTAAAGCAGCTCATTGCTAATCATGCTTGCTAACATGATCTAGTAATCGTTTTTATAACTTTTCTTAAAAAGTACTGAGAAAGAGATTTAACAGCCCTTGCTGCTCCCCTCAGGTCTGACACTAAACAACTAGAATTGTAGCTTTGACTAATCTGAAGAAGGAGGAAAAGAAGAGAAACTGTGAACCAGTACCTTAAAAATGTTTCATTTGGAGAAAACCCCGCACTGTCTCCACCAAATATTTACTGACTATTATTTTGGACCCAGCTCTAAGATCAGGGAAAAGAGTTCTACCACTTCTGCCAAATACAGGGAAATACATTGGGGCATGGGAGAGAAAATATTTCAAACTTTTCTGAAAACTTCTCCTGAGACCAGGACTACCAAAACCATCCCCCAGACACTAGGTGAGGGGTGTATAGAATGCTCTGTCCTATCTTTGCAACTTTTCCGTAAATAGAAAATTATTCTAAAATAAAGTTTATTAAACTAATTTTAACCCCACCCCAAATTGTCTAATGTGGCAAACTTAATCATTATTAATTATTTGAGGACAACAGTTATATTATCAGTCGATAGAGTTATATTTTATACTCTATGACAACACTTTGGAGTGCACTGGGCTTCTTACATAATCTGAAATACACCATTTCCTTTCTCTTTAACTGAACAGAAAAATTCCATGTATCCCAAAATTATCAACCCCACAGGCCTATGTAGTTGGGATTTCCCCCAACAGTTAGCTTTATACATAGAAGCCTGCAAAAGCCCTTGACTCTCAATATTAATTCCCTCTGTCCTGACTACTACCATTAGCTTTTCTGTAAGATAGATCAGAGGCCAAGGTGTGAGGAGGAACAGCCTACAGCAGACCAAGTCCTTGTGGAAATAAGGAATTCCAATTGCACTGCATTCAAACCCAGCTAGTGCCAGGGAGCACCAATGGCTCAGGCAACAGTGCTAGTGTTAGAGTGTACAGCTATTCTGTTTTGGCCTTTCTAACATCACATCAATGATGTTTTTGAAAACAAATCATTTGTCAGGTATAGAGCCTCTAATAAAAACCTGCTCCTACTGAAGACTACTATCTACTTTAGGATTATCTACCTTATTCTGCCGGTTCCAGAACCACAATGCAGCAAACTTCCTAACACTACCTTCCCACCTACCTCCCACTCCCACATAAAACTTGAAGCCATGCTAATAAAATATTACCAATTTATGGTTCACGTAAATCAGACCCCAATTTTCAAGGTAATTTAAGACCTTTCTAAGTCTATTTTTTAACCTCAGTGTTTTAATAGAACAGTAGCCTGCCCTGTTTCCAATCTTGCAAATAGGTTTAATTTTTTCTCCATCTGTTTTGAAGTATTCTTTAGTCAGATCTTCTCATTGTTTTTGCATTTTAGGCTCCTTGTGGCTATCTGTCAACCTTTTTTTCCCACCTAATGGTTCCTTCTATTCCTCTTGAGATTTTTCTACTTCCTATACTTTAACACACACACACACACACACACACACACACTGAAACTTTAAATACAATGTCCAAATGTTTAAATATATATGAATACGTGTGTATGTGTGTATAATACATCCAGACATCTACATAAATAAGTGAAGACTGTGCTTTTCATAAAGGTCTCTAACAGCTGCCCCAGTATAGTGCAGTGACCAAGAACATGGACTCTGGAGCCAAACTGCCTGAGTTCATATGCCAGCTCTGCTACTTACTAGCTGGCAAGTTATTTAACCTCTATATGCCTCAGTGCTCTCATCTATAACATGAGGGTGATCATAATAACCTAACAATTCTTATGAATATTACATAAGTTAATACAGATAAAATGCTCAGAACAGTGCCTGACACAGAGCAAGTGCAAGATAAATGTTAGCTAGCTGCTTTCTTTCTTTTTTAAGAGACAAAACAGTTCTAAAAAACTGCTTTGGTTTTCTCTAGAAGTAATATGTGCCTGTGGCCTTTGAGACAGAATATGTATCTCTTGTGCCTGGTAAGCTTTCCTTAGGCATCTAATTTCACCTATTTCTTAGAGGTTGATCATCGACTTCAGAAAGTGAAATGGGAAGGAGAGAGGGACTCAAATAGCTCCCCTGACTGAACTTCAAACCTCAAGCGAGTCTGTATGGTCATCTAGCACAATATCCTATTCTAATTAGAAATCAACATGATCAAGGCTCATTCAAATAATAAGGCATGTTGCTTAGCTAATAGTTTTGCATGCATGTTTTGGGAAAAGTTAAGGAAATCACAAGAATCACATATGAGTAAGCCATCTCCTTCCCTTACATCTACTCAGTCATCAACCTCTGTGCATTTTTTCTTGCAACTGTCATCAATCACACTAATGTGCTCTGCTTGGCCCTGGTAAGCAGACAGACACCAGTAATTCATTGTCCAAGACAGGAAACATTCACAGCACATCTTTCTAATGGACACCTTCACACCTAGATTCAGGCGTAGCTTCCCACTCCAGCGATTCCCCTCACCCTATCAAATCTCCCTGATGCTTCTCCTCCAGTGTCATTTCCCTCATGCTTCCCCTTGCTCAAAACCTATAAGAGCAAATGAAGCTCTTCTGCTTGGACTGACTTTGCGGATGCGCCCTCCTGCCAAGCTACATTCTCTGTTGACCACAAAAGAACACTCTAACCCTCTCACTTCAAGGTCTCTGCTCCTGCTTCCTCAACCACCACCCTCGCCCCAGCTATGAGAATAACTTCTCCTCCACCTATTCAAATTCCACTCACCCTAAAGATCTAGCTCAAGTTTTACCTCTTCCATGAAAATACCAGCCCTTTTGTTTCCCCTCTCCTGAATGCCTATAGTACTTATTGTTTGGACCACACAGTCTGGCAAATATAAAGTGAGCCTCCAAGCTATGATCGTTCGTTTCTTAACAAATGGCCTGTACATACTTTCATGGGTCTCAACCAGTCCTGCCCTGCTACTCTGGGAGGCTCCCAGCTCCTCTCTCAATCGAGGACTTCCCTCACTTCTAATCAGATAGGCACTGAATACAGCGGTAAGGGCCTGGTTTATGAAATCAGGCTGCCCAGGTTAGAAGCCTGGCTCCTCTAGTCTACTAGCTATGAGACTTCAAGCAAGGCTCTTAGCCTCACTGTGCCTCAGCTTCCTCATATACAAAATGGAACTAATAACAGCACCTACAGGATAGATTTTATTTAAAGATTAGAGTACAAGGGGAAAAAACTTAGAACACTGCTTGGCATAGAGTAAACACTACATAAATGCTAATTGGTGTTACTAAGACATACCACAATGTGGATTACCAACCTAACCAGAGTAAACTAAGCTGGTAACCTAATCATTTTATAAATTCTCAGATTAGAGCTAGAAGAGCCCTTAGAATTTACAGAGTTCGACCTCCTGCTTTCAGAAATGAGAAAACTGCTGTACAAGGGAGGGGAAATGATTAACTCAGAGTCTCACAGCTGGAAACGTGAGACCGCTAAAACTCAAATCCCTTGACTGTTTTTTTTTTCTTCTCCATGCCTCAATGCAATTCTATCAATATTTCTAATAGGAAAAAGTTTCCGTATTCTAAGTAACCAAGCTATCAATGAACCTCTGTGACAAAACTGAGTAAGTTAGAGGTTGCAAGTATTATCTAGAAGGCCAGCTGTTGTTTCAGGTGTGTGGGAGTCTCTAGGAGGGAGGGTGCTGGAGCAGCACTGTGATAATCAGGAGACTAATGAGATGGGTGACCCTAGACAAGTCCTTTCCCTTCTCTGGACAACAGTTTCCCCAAATTATTATGGGAATTGTATCTCCCCCACTAAACTAAAGGCACCATGGAGACAAGAATGATGCTGTAACATGTTCAGGTTCTAAATGAACCTACAGAGCCTTGCTCAGTACTAAATAAAGCAGACATTTGAATTATTGACTGACAAACTTCAAACCTCCTTCAGGTCTCAACTCAAATGCCAACTTTTCAGTGAGGTCTTCCCTTTTTGCAATGGCAAACCCCTTCCTGGCTTTGTTTTTCTCCACAGTACATACGTAGGGCCATCTGACACATCTTATATTTTACTTTTTTTACCCCTGTCTGACTCTGCCAATAGCAAGTAAACTCCACAGGGCAGGGAGTTTATCAGTTTTGCTCACTGCTGCATCCTCAGCCCCTAGAACACTGACTGACACAGAGCAGAATCCGCATACCTTTTGTTGACTGAATCATTAGTGGACGTCAAGGTTTCCTAAGCAGCATTTCAACTTGGGTTTCAAAGCACAGCACGCTAATGAAGTGCTATGATCAAATTGTGGGTGTTTGTGTCAATGTGATAAAAATCTATCAAATTTGGAGCTCCTATCATCGCCCAAAATGTCCAGAAGGCCACTCATGGCAGGAATTGTCCGCGAGGAAGTCATTAGCCCAACTTTTCACAGTAACTCTGACTGGCTAAATAAAAGTTGACACACACGGTGAGGGGTATACGCGATGTCTCTGTACTTTCTTTGCAAGGTTTCTGTAAATCGAAAATTATTCCAAAATAAAAGGGGGGGGGGCATCATTCTGGATGCTACTCTGGGTTTCCCAACGGATTTCTTAGATGCCAGAGGAGGCCGTGATCGTCATGTCCTTATTCTATGAGTACTAGGCTCTTTAGAGTTTCCCTTCACTCCCACCCCTTCACTGGGCCAGGCTTGATCAGACCTCAGTCACTGCTCCCACTGGCTCCTAGCCCCTCATCTCCTCCTGGACTCACTGGCCACATTCCAGGTCCCAACCAGCACCCACCCCCGACTCTGTGGGCATGTTTCGGTCCGGCGCCCCAGCTCCAGGTTCCTTGAATCTTCCCTTCCGCGCAAGGGAAGTACGCGGCTAGTCGTCCTCCTGCGGCGCCGCCGCCGCCACCACCCAGGATCCAGGAAAGCCCCGCCGCTCCTGGGTCCCCCACTTCGAACCGGGCTCCGGAGGCTGCCGTCGCCGAGCGCTGGGCGTCGAGAAAACAGCTTCCGACACCCACCTCTGCCGCGGCCCTCGGCCTCGCGGAACCCTTACTCGCCTCTCGGCCGAACCCCCACCGCCCCTCGGCTGCCGCCCCTGAGCCCGAGGGTCTGCACTCACCCTTGGGCGCCGCGTCTCCTTCACTGGTGGCGCAAAACAGCAGCGCCCACAGTCCGAAGAGCCCCACCGGCAGCTCCATGCAGCCCCTTTTTGTGTCGGAGCTCGGCGGGCGGTGGCAGCCTCGCCAGTCTCCGCCTTCTTAGCTCCTGCTCCCACTTCCCGGCTCCGGCGCCCTGGAGACTGGGGGCCGGCGTAGACGGGAAGGGCCGCCCCGCCCACTGGCCGCAGGTAACCCGAGTGGGCGAGCGCGGGCGGGGGCGTGGTGCCGGGGCTCCCGGCCTCCCTGTCGGACACCTGGCCCAGCCGCCCCTGGCTCCTCCCGAATCTCTTCAAGGGCTAAACAGAACTTCCTCGGCCACGTCGCGGCCCAGCCAAGCGCCTGCGGGTCCCCGCCCCGGCCCCAGTTGTTGCCGGGTACCGACTTGCGGACCTCGGGGGTGCCAAGGGCTGTGTGCCCTACTGGGCACCGGAGCAGGGACATCTACGGGAAAGAGCCTTGGCCTGGGAGTCTGGAGACATGGTTCCCAATCATTGACCTCTGAGCCCTTGTTGCCTAAACTGTGACTTTAGGCTTAGCAATCCCAGATGGACCTCGCAGGGTGGATTTGGAAGACTATGGAGGGGACTTGGCAGGAGTGGCTTTGTGAAAAAGACGAGAGATGTATTTGAATAATACGTAATGTAGAGGGGAGAGGGACACAACTCTATATATGAGGGACCGTGCCTTACTATGTACTTGTATTTTTAAAGGCACACAACTAACTTTCCACATATTTCTTTTTTGTGAGTATACATTGACAGGATGGAAAATGTATCAGAAGGATACCTACACATTGGTCATTCAGGCTGGGGATGGAGGTAAAACGGGAACACTTATTAGTTTCTTATTGCTGCTGTAACGAATTACCATGAATTTAGTGACTTCACACAATTTTATTACATTAGAGTTCCGGAGGCCAGAAGTCAGAAGGCTAAAATCCAGGTGTGGGCAGAGCTGCCTTCTTTCTGGAGGTTCTAAGGGAGAATTTGTTTCTTTGCCTTTTCTAGCTTCTAGAAATTGTCCCACATTCCTTGGCTCGTTGCTATACCACTCAGACTTATACTTCCCTTGTCAAATCTCCTTCTCTGACTCTAACCCTCCCGCCTCCATTTTTTTATTTATAAAAACCCTTGTGATTGGGTTGGACCTACCAGGTAGTCTATGATAATCTCCCCATCTCAAAATCCTTGATTTAATCATATCTGCAAAGTCTCTTTTGCCATGCAAGGTAACATATTCACAACTGTCTGGTATTAGTGCATGGACATCATGTGTGTGTGTGTGGGAGGGGGCATTAGTCTGTCACCAACCCCAAAAAGAATCGTGTCTGGATGGATGATAAGGCCCACTAGCTGAGGTATATTTTGGAAGAATCTGTTGCAAAGACTATAACTATAAAAATGCTGATAATATATCTAGTCTAGACCTTCCCCAAAGTGCATAAGGATGTTTAATCTATTCAAAACTAAGGCCTTGCTCTTGTAATTAAGTCCCTCAAATTTAATAAATATTGTCCTTCCAGTAACTGTGGTAGACAGTCCTTAAAAGGTGCAGCTAGTGCAAAGGGCTATAATAAAGGCAAGAACAAGGAACTGTATGGGACACAAAGAAGGGACACCTTATGGGAGGGATAAGGCAAGGGAGGCTTCCAGGGGGCAGGCCTGCCTGTGCTGAATCTTGAGATATTGAGTCCTGCAGTTCAAGGTTCAGAATAAATCCTTGCCTGCACATATTATTGAACAAAATAATGTTTATGAAAACACTTTGTAAACTATCAAAGCCTGTATAACTGAGAGATTATTTCCCAGTTATTTCTTATACTGTAATTTCTAAATCCCCTTGCAAATAGACCAACCACTCTCTAACTTAATGCCCCTCCCCCATCACCACATACGTGCACTTATTGACATTTGCCATAAACATTATACAATAAGTTTATAATAATGTTTCCAAAATGATTATGTCACCTGCCTTTAAGAAGTCTCCAGTTGGGACAGAAGCCCCTGAGGACTGGCTGAGTGCTTTTGAGGATATTGTCTTAATAGACTGAGAGAGTGCTTGATGAAAGAACAGTAATGGCAGCAAATTATTAGGAAAATAGGGTCACGACTTGTCATTAGCCTCTAGAAAAGACCCTGAGAATTTGAACATTGTGAACAAAAAGACAAAAGGCAGTGATGTGGCCGCAAGAGTTCTGGCCTGTTGTCTGTAAGACTGTTGTAGTCAGTTGCACTTCCTTTTGACCCTAAACATAAAGCAACATGTAAAAAAAAATTTTTGAAGGAGGTAGTGAGGGTTCAGAATGCTATTTCTTGAACTTTTGTTTGTAATTTCTGTGTATGTTTACTCAAAGAACATCTCGGATGAAATTAGGCCACTGTTCTTGTCTGCAGGAAAATGAAAATAAATGGAAGGCTTTCCAGGAACTGCAATAAACAGAGCTTTCATTTTGCCTGTGTATAATCAAAGTCATGATGAGTTAACATCAAGTTTAGCTTTAACCCTTAATTCATGGAGCCCTATAACTCTATGGATGTGAGACTGCCGATACCCTTTATTTGTGGTTTGTTCTGAGGTGGCTAGAGTTCTAGGGTGACCTGTCTATCTCAGCCACTCCAGTTGGCTTTTTTGATCTTTCCCCTACTCACTAAGGCTTTCTCCTTTTGTATAAGTAAAGTTAGAAAAGGGCAAAAACCAGAAAATATCTGGGAAGAGAGGATAATGTTCCTCTTTCTGAAATCAGGTCTTCTTCTAAACAGTTAGAAACATCCTCCTGAGTTCATAAAGGACACAGACACCAGCATAAACCGAGGGCTTAGCTAAGATTTTTGTCTCTTTAGGCAAAAATCTCACAAAGTGTCCTCTACCTTTTACTAAGCAAAACGTAAACAGATCCTCACCACCACTGCAAAGAAAAAAAGGAAGTAGCAAATAGGGAATTTCCCTCCTTCTGACACTAGAGCAATGGTTCCCAAACAGGGGTGATTTTTCCTCCTCGGGGGGCAATGGGCAACGTCTGGAGATATTTTCGGTGGTCATGATTTGGGGTGATGGGTGTGCTACTGGCATCTAGTACATAGAGGCCAGGGAGGCTGCTAAATGTCCTACTATACACAGGACAGTCCCCCACAACAAAGACTTATTCAACTCAAAATGACAATAGTGCCAAAGTTGAGAAACCCTGAGGTAATATACTCTTTGTTATCTTTTGTCCTTCACCCCTACCCACCCACTGTCCTCATACCCACTAAAAATTCTTGAAAGGGTAGTGCTAAAAGTACTTATTCTTGACTTCTCCTTTTCATGTATCTAGTGCTTGTAGTTTCTCTACCAGCTAGCTATGCAGTCACTTATGTCATAAGATCTATTCTCTACCCTCCTCACCTTCACTGTTCTACTCAGGTCCTTATCACATTTCTCCTTATACTATCAAAACGACCTTCAAATCCACCCTCCAAGAGACAGATCTTCCCAATGTGCACATTTGATCGTTTCACATGTTTCCCCTCAAATGCCACAAAAAGAAGCCCCACTCCTTTGCCTGCAAGATTGCTTCTTCATGACAGATTCCTCTAACTTTTCCCAGCTTCATCTCCAGCCAAGCTGTCCAAGTCACTCAGAGCTCTGACTCTCCTAGCCAACTGGCATCTTTAGGCTTAATGTCCCTTGTAGGCAGTTTTGTTTGACTCACATCATGTTTAAATTTATTTGTATTTAGATGACAAAAATGAAAAAAAAATCACAGATTTTGCATAACAACTCAAATTTCCAGCTTTTCTTAAGAAATTAGAAGTTCTGGTAACATTAGACCTGCGTTCCATTGTGCCAACAATCAGCAGGCACTAAGCAGGGGCAACCACCTTAACAGGACATGTGCTCCCTGGCCAGGCCTGCTCCCTTCACTTATTATTTTCCTGGCCCCTGTTTGTCACCTCTGATATTTTCTCACTCCAAACCTTTACTCTTGCTGTTCTCTTTGCCCAGAAAGTTTTTTCATTCTTCAAATGTCACATTATTTTTGGCTTCTTTAACCCCCAAATGCAAAATTCTTTACTCCCTCCTATATGTACATTCATAACACTTGAAAAATTCCTCCACCATCACAAATTACACAGAGGTTTGTGTGCATGTTTATTTCTGCCACTGGATTCAGGCCCCTGGAGGCCAGAGACTCTGTTCAGGATGACTCCAGAATTTCCACATAGAGAAGCCAAGGGGCAGTAATCTGATTAGAAGGGACAACAACCAGGGGGCTTGTCTTGAAGCCATGTGTGTACAGCAAACGCACTGCTCTTACTTAGATTCTAAGTTTATTTAGGGCAGCTTGAGGGAAGACACTGTCTGGTACCACAGAGAAGATAAAGATGAATGTAACATGGTCAGTGACATACCATGCCCTCAATGTGCAGGTTTAATTGACTTGAATGAAGGTTCTTATTCTTCAGCAAGTGCTTTTCTTCTACAAATTCAGTGGTGCTCACTCAAGTGAGTGCTGTTTGCGCACGAGGCCGGTGACAGGACCCTTTGGGTTTAGCCTGAGGTGAAGTAGCGTGGTGCTGGGGTGTGCCTATCTGACCTCTACGTCTCCAAACTTTATAGCAGTTATTAAATTGAATCTTGAATTAAAAAAGATACTCCTCTGCTGAGAACTCTCCAACTGCCCCCAAGGCCCTGCCCTATTCCACATCCTCAGTTTCCTCTGCTTTCTGTTCTCCAGCCACACTGACTTTCTGTCCATTCTTTACACCAACCTGGTGCACTCCTGATTCAGGGCCTCTGTTCTGCCTATTTCCGCTGCTATTTGCTCCTCCCTCCAAGAGAACCACAGGTCTAACTCCCTCCCTTCATTCAGATCTCTCATGGAGGCCACCCTGGCCACTATACCAAAAATTGCAAGCCCCATCCACATTTACTCACTATCCCCCTTCCGGGGGGATTCCATCTCTCTGTACTTGAATGTAAGCTCCATAAGGGCAGGGAATTTTTTCTGATCTGTTCCCAGCTGTGTCCCCAGTATTCAAAACTGTCCCTGATACATAATACATACTCAATAAATATTTTAATGAATAAAGAAATTACCCTTTGCTTGGTGCTATGAGGGATATCAACAAACCGACCAACAAAAAGCAGCAGTTCTTATTGTTGCCCTTGGGACACTCCCAATCTCAGTTGTAGAAAAGTGCATAAAGCAATTAGAGAAAATGCAAGACAAATAGAAATAGTAAAAATGCTCATTTGTGGTACAGGTTTCAGAAAAGAGTGAAACAAACTCGTGTGCTTGAAATTGCTTTTAAAGGGTTCTTGGAGGAGATGGAATTGAACTAGATCTTGAAGGATAACCAGAAGAGAGAGAGAGAGAGAGAGAGAGAGAGAGAGAGAGAGAGAGAGAGAAGAGAAGAGAAGAGAAGAGAAGAGAAGAGAAGAGAAGAGAAGAGAAGAGAGAGAAGAGAGAAGAGAGAAGAGAGAAGAGAGAGGAGAGAAGAGAGAGGAGAGCAGTGAGCAGCAGTCGGATTATGGCTGGATCTCAAGCAATACGACTTTTAGAAGCAAGGTGGTGACATGATCAAAGTGGAGTTTGGGAGATCTGGTTTCTAAGATGAATTACCAAGACTTCCTTAATTCTCGCCCAGCAGCAAGTAGGCTGGGGAAAGACCCTTTGAGGTTTTGGCAGTCACGGACCTAGTTAGCCTCCTGGATAGCAGTTTGCTGTCGCCATCAGACCCCAAGGGCTGTTAGGCTGATTATTCCATGGGCCTAATGACTTGAGGTGCGGCGCTATGAAAGATGGGGCCCCTGTGGCCTGCCAGTGTGCCCCTGTGGCCTGCCACCCTCACTCTCTCTTGTTCTCTTTGAAAGCTCCATGGCCTCACTCTCTTTGGGCTAAAAACCTTCCTCTCTGAAAGTAGCCCTGTTCTGCTTTCGGACACTTTGACTCTGAAAGAGGAAGGACCTCTGCGCATCAGCCTTTAAGGCTCCTCCTTTGGCTTCTGGTTGGGGTGCTGTCATCGCTGCCACTACTCCAGCATCTTAGCCAGGATCCCCTGACACCTTTTCATGACACCTTCTCTACCCTGGACCTACAACCCTATTTCGGCTCTGTCCCTTTCCCCTGCCCAGCTGCACACTGTCAAAGGCAGCCTTTAACAGCCCTGTTGGTGCCTCACCACTCAGCTCCTTAGTCTGTCTGTCTGTCTGTCTCTGTCTTCACAGCCTTAAGACTCTTAAGTTTAAAGATTCAAATGCATCATTTGCATGTTAGTCACCTGCACCTCAGTTGCCCTGAAAAGTCTCCATTGTTTGTCTCAAACATTTAGGATAATTAATATTTACATTTGAACATTAGAAAGTTCCAGTCCTTCTCTGAGGGGATTGAGCTGTCCCCTCAATCCGCAAAGCCTTTTGGAGGAAGGGGCTCTTTGCATAGCTGTGACTCCTCCCCAGGAATCAATGTTCTAATTTGCACATCCCCAGAGGTCACTTTGCCTGTTGGACAGTTCCCTATACAATCAGGGAATTGAGGCCTCGCTTTTCACTGGGAAAACACTGGGTTTGGGGTTTTGGGGAGCAGCAAAACACACCCCAATTTAGTCTCTGAATTACTTCATCTGTTCCACAATGCTTCACCTGGATTACCCTTTCTGGCTCTTTGCTACTTAGAGCAAGACAACTGCATCCTGACCTCACTGGCAGCATCTCTAGTGCTGTGCTGTGGCTGCGTGCATGCTGGGCCAAGAATCAGAGGCCAGCCTTGCCACTTCTAAGCCACAGAAGCAAAGTCTAGTCATTTAACTTCTCTGCAGCCTCAGTTTCCAAAATGGTACCACTCCTTGTGAATTTGATGACCTCTGCTTTATGGTACAATGTATACCTTATTTTTGTAAACATTCCATGAGTATTTGAGGAAAATGTATGTTCTCCAATTGTTGGGTTCAATATTCTACATGTGTCCATTAAATCAAGTTTGTGGATCGTGGTGTTGGTCAAATCAATATACTTGCTGATTTTTTTTTTTCTGTTGGACCTATCAGTTAATGGAACACATGTTAAAATCTCCCACTATGATACTATAATGACTATTGGTTAAGTTCTCCTTATAATTCTGTTGATTTTTGCTTTACAGACAGATGATAGGTGATTGATAGATGATAGATAGATGGATAGAGGTGATAGATGATTTTTTTGGTGCCAATTTTAAATAGTTTTATTTAAAACATTGCATTTTCCACTTTACAATACAGATCTTATAGAGCGCATAGTTATTTCCTTTCCCTGTGCACATACTCCATATTCAAGTATCAAGAATACCCAGTTATTTAATACAGAGCAGCTCAACTTTTAAACTGCCATGAAATTTGCTACAAATTCAGGTCCTTCCATATTGTGTGAAACAATGCTAAATCTATGCTCACGATTGGCTTAATCAACCTCTTCGATGGTGGGGCCAGAAGAGGCATCACCAGAACGAGGGGCCCTACCATCAGGGAAGCCCCTGGGTATTTCTTCAGGCATGCCTCCTGAACTCTGGTACAGCTTGGTAATAATAGGGTTGTCTACTTTTTCCAGCTTCTTCTGCTGATGTTCAAATTCTTCCTTCTCTGTAGTCTGGTTCTTACCAAGCCAGTTGATGATTTCATTGCACTGGTCAAGAATCTTCTGTTCATCCTCATCATTGATCTTGCCTTGAAGTTTTTCATCTTCGACAGTTGCTTTCATGTTGAATGCATAAGATTCATGTGAGTTCTTCGAAGACACCTTATCCTGCTGCTTCTCATCTTCAGCTTTGTACTCAACTTCTTGGACCATGTGCTCAATATCTTCCTTGCTGAGACAACCCTTGTCATTAGTGATGATAATTTTGTTCTCGTTTCCCGTGCTCTTATCCACAGCAGAGACATTGAGGATGCCATTAGCATCGATATCAAAAGTAATTTCAATCTGAGGAACACCACTAGGTGCAGGAGGTACGCCTATGAGTTCAAACTTGCCAAGCAGGTTGTTATCCTTGATCATGGCCCACTCACCTTCATAAACCTGAATGAGTACAGCAGGCTGGTTAGCAGAGTAGGTAGTGAAGGTCTGTGTCTGCTTGGTAAGAATGGTAGTATTGTGCTTAATGAGGGCAGTCATGATTCCGCCAGCAGTTTCCATGCCAAGGAAAAGAGGAGTAACATTTAACAGCAGCAAATCTTGAACATTTTCAGATTTGTCTCCAGATAGGATGGCTGCCTGGACAGCTGCACCAAAAGCAACAGCCTCATCAGGGTTGATGCTCTTATTCAACTTTTTTCCATTAAAGAAGTCCTGTAGAAGTTTCTGAATCTTAGGAATATGGGTAGAACCACCCACCAGGACAATATCATGGATCTGGGACTTGTCAAGCTTCGCATCCTACGGGACTTTCTCTACAGGGTCCAGGGTGCCATGGAAAAGGTCAGAATTCAGTTCTTCAAATTGGGCATGGGTGATAAAGGTATAGAAGTCAATTTCTTCATAGAGCAAATCAATCTCAATACTGGCCTGGGTGTTGGAAAAAAGGGTACACTTAGCACGTTCAGAAGCAGTACAGGAGCATTGAACAGCCCTTTTATTCTCACTGACGTCCTTCTTATGCTTGCACTTAAACTCTGCAATAAAATGGTTGACCATTCAGTTGTCAAAGTCTTCTCCATCTAAGTGAGTGTCCCCAGCTGTAGATTTCACTTTGAAAATCCCATCTTCAACTGTGAGAATTGACACATCAAAAGTGCCACCTCCCAAGTCAAAGATCAGCACATTTCTTTGAGCTCCAACCTTTTTGTCTAAGCCATAAGCAATAGCAGCAGAAGTTGGCTCATTGATAATTCTAGGTACATTGAGACCAGCAATAATTCCAGCATCTTTAGTAGCCTGCCACTGAGAGTCATTGAAGTAAGCAGGTACTGTCATGATGGCATTTGTAATGGTCTTCCCAAGGTAGGCTTCTGCAATATCCTTCATCTTTGTCAAAACCCTAGACGACACCTCCTCTGGATAGAAACTTTTTGTCTCTCCCTTGTATTCTACTTGACCTTGGGCCTGCCAGCATTATTCACCACCAGGAAGGGCCGATGCTTCGTATCAGACTAGGCAACAGTATCACCAAATCTATGTCCAATCAGGCGTTTGGTATCAAAAGCAGTGTTGGTGGGGTTCATTGCCACTTGATTCTTTGCAGCATCACCTATCAATTGCTCCATATCAGTAAAGGCCACATAACTTGGCGCGGTTCGGTTTCCCTAATCGTTGGCAATTATTTCCACTTCTCTATGCTGGAAGACACCCACACAAGAGTAGGTGGTGCCGAGATCAATGCCAACTGCAGATCCCTTAGACATGGTTGCTTCAGTGTATTTGTGACTTGCAAATAAAGATCCAGACAGCTGCCCCCGTGTTCAATGAGCAATATATGAATTTTTATGCTATTTCATCAAATGCATGCAAATCTAGAATTGTTATAGCTTGATAGTAAACCAAGTAATTTATCATTATGAGGTAATATTCATTAATCTAGTAATGCTTTTGGTCTTATAGTTTATTTTAACTAATATTATGGTTATAACTTCATGAACTTTCTTGTCATTATTACATGACTGGTATGTTTACCCATATCCTTACTGTCCTGTTTCTAGTATTATGTTTTAGATGTGCTCTTGTAAACAACATATAATGCAAATTTCTTTCTCTATCCAATAGACAATCAGTGACTTTTAACTGTAGAGTTTAGTTCTAATATATTTGTAGTTATTTCTACCATCTGATTTGGTGCTTTCTATTTGTCTCATTTTTGTTTGTTCATTTCTATTATCCTCTCCTCTCTTAACCTCTTTTAAATGTCGTGGTGGGGATTTAGGATCTTTTTTCATTAAAAGAGCATTTTTATCTTTTGTAAAATAGGCATCATAATAGTGTCTAGCACAGGGATTGTTGTAAGGATTAAATGAGATGAAGAAACTCACATAAGATATGTATTCAGTGCCTAGCACATGGTAAGCACTAATAAATGGGAACTATTATTAGAAGTTCTAGCATGCTTTCATCTTTAGGGTTCCCTTGTCTCGTGTGGTTCCGCTTCTGCTGTTCTACTTTCTGCTGACATTGTTCCATTTGTTCTCAGTCCTTTTTTTTTTCATTTCTCCTTTACTGCCATTCAATTTCCTGTTTCCTCTTACCCTTTCATCCCCAGGCCAGCTACATATGCAAGCTGCCATGGTGAAACCTCTCGGGGAAGAGAGTTAGGGTGGAGGGGCTTGATGGCATAGCAGGGGCAGGAGGAGAGACAGTGGTGCCTTGTCCACTGATTCCCATTCTACAAGGTGACAAAAGTACTGCCCGACACACAGCCAACTCTGTGTGTCACTCTAGGCTGGCTGTGGTGAAATTGGATATAAAGCCAGAGAAATCACTAGCTAGGATATAGTTTCATTCCTTAGCACCTTCACCTGTAGAGTACAGCCAGATGTTCACTGTCCACTCTCAAGAAGGAATCTTGCTGTGTGAGAGTGGATGTTACCTCACTAGAAAATATGTACAAACCAGAGCCTGGAAAGAGGAACCATTTGTGCTCAAACACGTTGTGGTCAGAGGAAAATTTTGTCATCATTGTTGTGACAGAGCTACAACTAAATTTAGCAAGCTGTGTAGAGTGTGTGTGTGTGTGTGTGTGTGTGTGTGTGTGTGTGTGTGTGTGTGTGTTAAGTTGTATGAATTCTTTATAAATTTTAGATATTAACCCCTTATCAGATGTATCAGAGATGATGATGATGATGCTTGGAGAAAGCAACACATTATGTTTCCAAAAAGCAAAAAAATTCCCGGACCAGAAAAGAAGCCCTCTTCTAATTTGGTATTTGATTGCCATGGCTATTCCTTACTCCAGTTACTTCAGATCTTTGCTTTTTCTATGTTCTTTGTAGCATGACATTCTTTCAAGATAGATTGTGTCACTGAAGGAACATTGTCATGTGGTGGAGTTTTGGGTGTTTTTCTGTTCTCTGGTGATTTCCACATTTGGGTTGAAATAAACAGAGGTGTTAAACTTCCATATTTTGAATGAGCCTCACTTGCATATGAGTCTAATCTTTTAATGGAAATTAAGCACATAATTTTATTCTTTACAGTAAATTTTAAAAAGATGCTAAAGGTATTTTACAAATTTCTTTATTACAAAAGTGCAATTTCAACTTATATTGTAGATAACATTATACATTAACAAAATGCCTCTCCGTGATTCAAAAATTCTAAAAAACAAACTATATATAATGTATTGTATCTGTCTTCATCATAGAGAATGCCACTGCCAGCATGGAAACAGGAGCAATTTAATTTATAGCAATCCACAGAAAGAATATGGAGTAAAAGGAGAGATAAACATATGTGGCAG
>NW_006430057.1:1126515-1134734 GCF_000325575.1 Pteropus alecto
GCGGGGAGAGGTGGAAAGAGAGAGAGAGGAGAGAGAGAGAGAGAGAGAGAGAGAGAGAGAGGGAGAGAGAGAAATGAGAACTGGGAGAGAGGGTCTTCCAAGTTTAGTAGTGGGCTAAACATTTGATTTGAAGTGGCTCCCGTAATTTTTTTTTTTTAATCTCAGGACTCCTTTAAATTCTTAAACATTATTGAGGACCCCATTCTACTTTCTTTCTCTCTCTCCCACAGGTATTCATTCCAAGGACACTACTTAATAACTGCGTTCTAAACTCTGTCTCAGAGTTTACGTCCTGAGGAACCTAACCTGTGACAAATGTCTAACACACTGCCTGCCATATTTATGCTTGAAATATTGAAGCAGTATCCTCTGTTACAATATTTTTGACTTTAACCAACTTGAATAACTTGAATAAATTGAATAACTTCTAGACATATGTGGGGATTATAGATTTTGTAAACATATTCTTTAAATCTCTGAATATATTTATCAGATAATAGGATTTATTTAAAAATAAGGTATAATCATTAGGAAATACAAATCACACCCATTAGGGTGGCCATTATTTTAAAAAAACACAGAAAATTACAAGTGTCAGTGAGGATGTGAAGAAGTTGGAACACTTGTGCATTGTTGGTATACAAAATGGATACAAAATGGTACAGCTGCTGTAGAAAAGAGTTTGGCAGTTCCTCAAAAATTTAAACACAGACTTATCATATGATCCAGCAATTTTACTTCTAGTTGTATATACAAAAGAATTGAAAGTAGTGACTTGAACAGATGTTTGTACATCCATGTTCATAGCAGCATTATTCACATTAGCTAAAACACAGAAGCAACACAAGTGTTCATTGATGGATGAATGGATAAGCAAATTGTGGTATATACATGCATACAATGGAATATTATTCAGTCTTAAAAAAGGAGGAAATTCTGACATATGCTACAACAGTCATGAACATTGACAATATTACACTAAGTGAAATAAACAAGTAACGAAGACAAATACTGTATTATTCCTCTTATATGAGGTATATAGAACGGTCAGATTCATAGACAGAAAGTACAATGGTGGTGGCCAGAGGCCAGCGGCGAGTGGGAAATGGGAAGTTATTGCTTAATGCATACAGAGTTTCAGTTTGGGATGATGAAAAAGTTTTGGAGATAGATGGTGGTGATGGTTGCATAACAATGTGAATGTACTTAATGCCACTGAATTTTACACTTAAAAATGGTTAAAATGGAAATTTTTGTTTTATTTACGTATATTTTACCACGATAAAAAAGTAAAATATTTTTAAAAGTATAGATATGTCTGATATCTTGCAATACATAAGTAAATTGGTTACTTAAAATAGTTACTGAATCAATAGTTCATTGTATCGATATACCACCTTAAAAACACTATGCTCAATGAAAGAAGCCGGTCACAAGAGATCACATATTGTCTGATCCATTTATATGAGATGTTCAGAGGAGGCAAGTCTATGGAGACAGAAACTAGTTGAATGGTTGCCTAGGGCTGAGAGGAGACGTGGGATGTAAAGAAGAATGACTGCTAATGGTGCTAATGGATACAGGATTTTGGGCGGGGGGGCGGGGCAGGGGATGAAAATATTTTAAATTAATTGTGGCGATAGTCATACAACACAATGGATATACTGAAAATCATTGAATTCACTTTAAATGAGTGGATTGTATCTCAATAAAGCTGTTGCTAATCAAAAGGTTAATGAAAACCAAAATAAGAGAAGACTCTCCTGAGGAATATCTTTCTTGCTTGACCTAGGGAATTAAACTTTTATGCCTCAGTGTGGAAAGCTTTGTGAGTTTTCTTCTATTTCCTTTCAATCATTCAGTAAGTATGTATTGAAAACTTTCTGTGGGTAACCAGAGGAGAGAAGGAGCAATTAGGGGGATCATTTTATAAACTATATAAATGTCTAACAAATGTACCGTATACTTCAAACTAATAAATATAAATAAATGAATTTTTTTTAAAAAAAAGAAAACTGTCTGTGGGCAAATAATAGTATTTAAGGTATGTAGCAATCTACAAAAAAAATCTTGTCAAAATATGGTGTCTGCTTTTCAGAAACTTGCTCTCTGGTTAAGGAAATAAGCCATACACACATAAAATGATATTAATTAAGGCAATGCCACGTTGGAAGCCAATTATCAACTCACGTTAATAATTCCACTTGCCACATACAACCAACCAAAGTATTATTATTGTAATATTAGTGATACAGAAAATAAGATTTTGTAGTGGTTAAGAGCAAGGGCTCTGAAGCCAGACTGTCTGGTTTGAATCCTGGCTCCAGCACTTACTAACTCTGTGACATTGTGCAAGTGACGTAACTTCTCTGTGCCTTATCTTCCTCCTTTTGAAAAAGGGAGTGATTATAATAATAACATACCTCAGACATAAAATACGTCAGAGGGTTTTCTGAGGATTAGATGTGTTAAATCATGTAAAGTATTTAGAACAGGTCTTGGCACACAGAAAATGCTCAATAAAATTATTAGTAACTATTATTTCCAGAAAATAATGGATAATCCCATTGATGAATATTGAATATTGAAATGTTGAAACATATTTAAAGATACTTATTAACGGAGCTGTGACCTTTTCAGCAGTGCACATGGCAGGGTGTCATTCAGAAATACCACAGTATTATTGCCTTGGGGTATCTAGAATGTCCGGTACCCTGATTAGGCACAAAGTAGGGGTTTCATAAGAACTAGAATTCAATGAAAAAAATTTAGATTAAACTGTTAACATTTCTGGATGATAGGATTATGTATTTTTTTCTTCTTTCTCAGTTTTTTTTCAAAATGACTGGATTACTTTTGTATGTTTAATATTTTTCTTGTTAATATTTCACGCCTACAGAAATATATAGGAACCAACATGATGGACACATATATATCCATCACTTAGCTTTATTAAATTGTAACCCTATGCTATATTTGTCCGCTTCCTTTCTTTTTAAGAATTAAGACATTATAGACAGAGCTGGCACCCCATTTGCATTCTTCTCAGTCTTTCCTACATCATCTCTCTTTAGAAGTCTCATTATGATGAACATCTTTATACTACTACTACAATGAGGGTATTCATAAATAATATAGGATTGTTTTACATATTTTAAAACTATATACAAATGATAATCTGTACATATGTCATTCTGAGACTTGCCTTCTTCACTCAACCTTTTTTTTTAATTTATTTTTTTATGGTGACATTGATTAACTAAATTCAATGTTGCAGCTGTACACTTTAACAGTAAGGCATATATATATTTACACTGTGAATCACTCAGCATTTTGGCTGTGAGACTCAATGTCAACACATGTAACTCTAGTTCATTTTCCTTGTTGTAGAATATTCCAGAGTGTCTATGTTTATTTAACCATTCTCCTGATGGAACATTTATATTGTTTCCATTTTTTTTCACTATTACAAATATAGGGCTGCTATAAAAATCCTTGGGCACCCATGCAAGTTTCTCAACTTTACTAGGTATTGCCAAATTGCCTTGTAAAATCCTTGTACTCTCATCAGCAGTGCCTGCAACTTTCCATTGCTTCACGTTTTTGCCCAAACTGGTTATTTGTTATGTTTTTAAAGTTTTGCCAATTTGATGGCTGTGAAATGATCTCTTATGTGAAACATTCAGAATGTTGCCTGGCACATAGTGGATTCTCAATGAGGGTGAGTTATTATTTTAATTAACATTTTTATAATCAATATGGATGTTGTGTAGCTTTTCCTTGGTTTGCTGGTCATTAAAGTTTCCTCTTCTGTGAAGTACCTCCTCATGTCCTTTCCCCACTGCTTTTTTTACTAGGTTATTTTTCTTTTTCTTACTGATTTATAGAGTTCTCTAAATTTTCTTATGCTAACTCTTTGTTGCTTATGTAGTCTCTGGAATGTTTGTAACTTCATTTATGGTGTCTTTTGTCATTCAAAATTATATTTTTTATTTTAATGTATTCAGATTGATCATTTCCCCCTTGTTTAGAAAATTCTTCTCTATAAGTGGTTATGAATTCTCAAGGGAGCTATATTTCTCTGCTCAGAACACTTAGAAATTTTTTAATTTAATTTCCTCTGCCAATGAACAGGCTTTTTTTCTAATTTGCCATTTCACTGAGGGAACAGCTAATTGAGGGTCTAGGAGTTATATGAGGTTCTTGGTTCCAAGACCTAGGCTCCTCTCTCTGTATATGCATTGTATTGATTAGTATTAGGTTCAGCCAGAGCAACAGAACTCCAAAATAATAGTGGCATAAACAAGAGAAAAATTTGTCTCACATAACAGTCCAGAGAAAGGCTGGTATGGAGTATTTGTCCCCACCATGTTCTCAGGCACCCAGGCTCTTTCTATCTTGTTGTTTTACTCTGTGTGGTCTCTGTTTTTTTTTTAAGATCACCTCATGGTCCAAGATGGCTGCTCCAGATCTTACCTTCACTTATACATTCCAGCAAGCAGTAAAGAGTAAGAAGTCAAGAAGAAGGGACATGATTGCTGTCTTTTAAGGAAGATTCTTAGTAGCTTCCATATGACATATGCTTTTTGATCCCATTGGTCACAACTCAGTCATGGTAGTCTTTATCCCGGGTGGCCATTTGTCCAACTAAAAATTAGTTCTGTTACTGTGAATGTAGAGGAGAATGGATATTGGGGGATGACAAGTAGTCTTGGCCACAATGGCTAAATCTCAAGTCACTAGATCACAGGTTACCTGTGTACCACTCTAGTTTTTAGTTCTCTCATCTTGACACCTTATATATATATTTCACACTCAACTGTACCATTTAGCCATTCATTCAGTATATATTTGTTGGGCATCGACTATGGGCCAGAAACTGTTTTTGGAGCTAGGGCTACAGCAGTGAACAAGACAAAGTTCCCGCCCTCATGAATTCTATGTTCTAGTGAGGGAGACAAACCATAAACAAACCAGAAAATGCAATATTATAATGTTGGTATGGAGAAAAATAAAGCACCTTATAAGGGGATGGGGAGTGCTGGGAGTGGGGTGAGCAGTTATTATTTCAGGGAAGGCCTCTGTGATAAGGTGACATTTGAATAGAAACCTGAATGAAATGAGGAAAAAAGCTACGGTGTCATTTTGGGCAAGAGCATTCCAGACAGAGGTGGAAGTAGAAACAGTGTGTTCAAGGAACAGCAAAGAAGTCTATGTGACTGGAGAAGAACGGGGAAGTGGAGGGGGATGGCAACGGTGCTCCAGAGGTACCAAGGTGCTAGATCAGCCAGGGATTTGTAGGTTTTTGCTTTTATTAGAGTGAGAAGAGAAGCCATTGGGAGGTTAAAACAGAGGCATGAGATGAACTGCCTTATATTTTAAAAGGATCGCTTCTGTTGTTTTGTTGAGAATAGACTCTAAGGTAATAAAGAGTAGATGCAAGGAAATAAGTCAGAAAAGAAGTATGGTTGACCAGGCAGTTTTCATCTCAAGTTACTTGGACTAGGGTGGTAGTAATGGAGGTGGTGAGAAAGGGTAAGATTAGATGTAATATCGAAGGTATATATTTGCTGAAGGATTAGATGTAAGATGTGAGAGAAAGAGGGTCTGGGAAAAGAAAAAGTTTGGGGGATGGAAATCAAGAGTCTTCTTTGACCAGGTTAAATTTGAGATATGCAAGGGAAGAGGTCATTATACAATTGGGCACAGGATTTTTGAATTCAGAGAAATCTGGTTGGAGATACAAATTTGGACGCCATCAGCATATCCATGGCCAGTAGGTTGGATGAGATCACCAGGAAAGGCAGCAGGGAAGCTGGTAGATTTTGCAACTGGGAGGATGAGGGCATTCTCTTCTGATTTCTCTTGTTTTTTCAGTGAAATCAAAAGAAAGATTGTTTGCTGACAGTGAGATGGTGGTGAGGAAAGTGGAGGTTTGAGGAGAGGGGGATGGTATGAAACATCTATTTGTGATGTTATATTTTATAAAACATTTCTAGGTGTTCGTTGTAAGACTGATTTTTGTGTTATCCAATGAACAGCTTGCTGACATAGCTCACTTTTATGAGGAAAAAAGGCCATTTTAAATTAAAAGACGTGTAGATACTCACAATCATACTATCCAAAATAAGCCAAAAGATGCTTTATTAAGAAACTAACTTATTAGACAACATAAAAAGAACAGCCAAAAATCTAAATTGTTTTTTAAATTCCAGAAAATGGATAAAATAAGAACTGGATCACCTTCCCCCTTTATTTACACAGGAGAGGTATCATCAAAGAATGATTTACCTAATGTCTCTTGCTCCCACAAAGACTTGGTAACTGTTATCATGTAGGTAGGGTGAACTCACATGTTTGGCTGCTAGTCATGTTTCCAAAGAAGAATGCTGCCACTGTCCAATGCTACACTGAAAGTGTAGAAGGGCAGGGAACTAGAAATTGAGGAGCAAATGCCTCAGATGTCCTTGGCAGATTAGCTTGGGTCTAGTCACATGCAGATGGTATGGCTCCAAGTGAAAAAAGATCTGAATGTCCAGTCCAGAGACCCCTGGAGAAAATGGGCCAGACCTAGTCCAGCCATCCGCTTGAGGTTGGAAAGAGTCAGCATGCACTCAAGTTGTCTCTTGCATTCTTTGCTTTGTAGTCCCTTTCACTGGTGTTAGATTACAGAGCACCATTTATTCTCCTCCCAGGACACCACAGAAAACAGGAGCATATAATAACATATTGTTTTTCCAGTGCCAGGTGAAGGAAGAGGCAAATTTGTCTATAGCTTATGCCTTGCACTATGAGGAACTTAAACACAAGAAGGATGTGTTCTTCCGCATACCTTAGTTACAGAGGATCTTTCTCAGCAGTCTTCACTTTTTCTTAACTGTCCATTTCAGAAAGCAATATGGAGAAGTACTTGAACTACAATGGTGTAAGTATAGATGAAGAGGTGAAACAAATTTAAGAACTTTTTAGGAAGTGAGATCTGTAGGACTTGCCTGATTAGATGTGGGAAGGAAAGAAAGTGAAGATTACCAAGCAGCCCAGTCTGGCCCACCTACCACTATTGGGTCCATGAACTAAGAATAGATTTTCAATTTTTAAACAGTTTGGAAAAAATCAAAAGAATAATATTTCATAACGTGAAAACGATATGAAATTGAAATTTCAGTGTATATAACTGAAGCTTTACTGGAACATAGACACATCCATTTGCTACATATTGTCTACAGCTGCTTTCACCTTGCAACGGCAGAGTTGAGTAGTTGTGACAGAGACTGTATGGCTGTATTCAAAGCTTCGAATGTTTCATATTTAGCACTTGATGGAAAAAGACCACTGATCTAGATGACCTGTACGTTTCTGGCCTGGGTAACTGGATGGGAGGTGGTGTCATCACTGAGATGGAGAACACAGGAAGTGGAGGAGGTTCCTATGGAAGAAGTGGGGGCATGGCGATTGTGAGGTACCAGTGGGTCCCTAAGGGGAAAAGGCCAGCAACCAACTGGGTATAAGACTCTAGCACTCAGGAGAGAGGCTGGGCTAGAGAACGAGTAGGTGAATATTAGCACTCTGCTTTTTCACCAGAAGTGAATTTCTACATTTCCATAGCTGCTTCCCATTGTTTTGGTAGGGGGCTTGGAGCTCCAATTTTATCTTCAATTTCAGTGTTTGCTTTAGACATAAAGCTTTAATTTCTTACAGAACCCTAAAGTTGTGGCACAAACTAGGTGAAGACTAGAGAGAGGACTTCTAAGAATTTATTTGAAAAACTGGAGTCATCTTCAGTTTAGTCTCCAGTCTTCCCAGGATGTAAGGCCTTTTCTTTTTTAAATTACAGCTCAATGGTGGGAGAAAGGGCGTAAGTGGATCTGTTGATTTTGTTGCTCTAGGTTGTGTTTAGAGAGGAGAAAAACAAAACCAAAAGGGCAGCATTTTTTTTATTTCTGAATTCGAATGGATTCCTTCTGAAAACAATTGTTTTTCACGATATAAAGATAACATTGATTCCTCTGGACACCATTTATTTCATTGGTTTGAACGCTTTTTACAAATCAAATGATCTTAGGAAGATAACAGAGACAGAAGTGGGGAATTGCAAAGGCCTGGGTGTGGCTAGAGGAGGCTGGGTACCATCTAGCAACTGCCTTCCAGTGTCAGTGAACCAAGTTTTTCCTACCTTTCTTCCTTCCTTCCTTCCTTCCTTCCTTCCTTCCTTCCTTCCT
>NW_006430057.1:1138370-1162439 GCF_000325575.1 Pteropus alecto
CAAGGCAATATGGCCATTTTCACATCAAAATGTTTTAAATATGCAAATCTCCCTTCATAAATTCATAGATATGGAAGTAACCTAAGTGTCCATCAACAGACAAATGGATAAAGAAGTTGTGGTACATATATACAATGTAATATTACCCAGCCATACGAAGAGATGAAATACAGCCATTTGTGACAACCTGGATGGACCTCCAGATAATCATACTAAGCGAAATAAGCCAGACTGAAAAAGTTGAAAATCACATGATATCACTTATATGTGGGATATAAACCTAAAAGTAACAAATGAACAAGACAAATCAGACTCATGGACATGGACAATAGACTAGTGGTTATCAGAGTGTAGGGGATGCCGGAGGTGGGGGGATGTAGACGGGGTAAAGGGGATCAAATATATGGTAGCTGAAGGAAACTGGACTTTGAGTAGTAAATACAGAATAGAATATATAGATGCCAAATTATAATGTACACCTGAAAACTATATAATTGTATTGACCAATGTTACCCCAATAAACTTAATTTTAAAAAAGAGAAGTCACATCTGTATAATTGTAACACTGTATGTATTTCCATTGATTCAGGACTTTATGCCCTTCGGTAGATATTCTTCTCGACCTACTGCTTTTCCTTCTGTGCTCATATCTTAGGTATCTTGGATTTTGTTTAATGAAAGGAATTAGGTGGTTGCAGCAAAAAAAAAAAAAATGCAATGGTTTGGTCTAGTTAGCAAGTTGGAAGTTTGTTAGCAGTGAGATAGAATTCACCAGAAAGTGGAAGATATAGCTACAGAGATCACGAAGCAGACCTTGAGCATCCTTAGGTCCTTGAGTGTTGCCAAGCTGTAGACTAAATGCTGGGTTAGAAATAAAGGTCAGGCAGACAGCTATTGCTTGTGGTATGCAAGCATGCAAGGGGTAGATAGTTGCAATTGAGAGCAAAAACATTAATTAGTAGGAAAGAAAGATCTCCCAGTGGATCTATTGGTGGACTGAGCAGTAAAAGGTTCCTTGAGGAAAAATCACCTTGTGGAGTAGCCATCCAAGAGTCCAGTGAGGCAGGCAGACTTTTTGAGACAGCATGCCTTAACTTGTGTACTACTGACATTAGGGGCCAGGTAAATTTTTATTGTGGGGGGCTGCCTGAGCATAGTAGGGTGTTTAGCAACATCCCTGGTTCCTACCCATCAAATGCCAGTAGCTTCCCCAATTCCCAGTTGTGACAACCAAAAATTTCTGCAGTCATTGCCAAAATGACTCCCAATTAGGAAGCACTGCTCTAAGTTCTAAGGGACCCCAAAGCAAACGAATAACCAAAGTGAGCGTGTGAGGTCAGCTAGCTGGGTGCCAGTGGTGAAGGTTGGTGTCTAGGCAATTCAGAGTCAACTGGCCTCCTGGAAAGGGGAAGTGCAAAATACCCTGCCCCCGCTATACTACATCCTCTTAGAGGCTGTGGGATGGTGGGGTAGCTGACTTCGTAGGGACATCTCAGCATCAAAGCAGGAGATGAAAGCAGCAGAACAGGGGCAGAGACTGATTTACTTGATGGCCATTTGAAGGAGGGAGACTGAAGGCAGAGAAGTATCCACCTCTGAGAAAAATTTCATATTTTGGGTGGAGCGGGGGAAATTATAGTTAATTCCACTTCAAGACATTTACTAGTGGAAGCTTGTCAGATCCTGACTAAGTGTTTCCCTGAGATGCAGCAGCTGCAGAGCCTTGCTGAAAGGTCCTTAGGTGAGATAAGCTGGAGTTATAGGTCATAACTGTGGAAACTGATTTATTCAGACAGTGGGCATTGGGAAGCTAGCGTGAGGAGAGTGCACAGCAAGGAGTATGGAGGTGCTCCTGGAGGATAGAACTGAGTGTGAGAGGGCACTGGGAGATAAGGGCCAGCGCTTTACTACAATACAAGGAGACAGTAGACCTCAACTCTAAGTCCCATCACCAAAAGTGAGAATGAAATGTCTGTAAACGAGATTGGTTGGGCAGTTTCCCTTAAAGGGTTTCTATAGCTACAGAGAAATGGGCAGAAGATGGGGAAGGGGAACTCTAAAAGGTTTTCTGATCTATTTTAAGACAGCTGTAAAATAATTATCTGTGAGTGTTGACAATGGAATTTCAAATGAGAGGTATAAACTCAGTTGAAGCAAGCTGTGTATTAGAGCCTTTACAGATGGAATACTGAGGGGGCAATTCCCACCAGTTCAATCTCAAATCCAAAACCACTCTGTATAATTCTGATAGCGCAAGGAAGCCAGGGGAGGTAACAGTAAACAGAGACCCTACAGTTGGGAGCGGTGCATAAGGGACCACTTGTCAATGCTCAGATGTTTATGGAACCTATGAAGATAAATTGGCTTGTCTAGGAAGACACACAGGCAGGGTCGATATTTAGCCAAGATGCACAAGTATGGCAGCACTGGTTCTTAACAGCTAGCATCTGTGTATATTGGCTGGCGCCTATACCATACTGTCGCTTCATGGGGGCAAAGATCTCCATCATATGGCAAGATCTAGTGAGGCCAGAGTTGATTTGTGGAATATCACATGGTAAAAATGTTCTGGCCTTGACCCATCCATTTTCCCTCTTCCACTTCCATCTGGATTGGAGGGATGAGTCCAGAGACATAGGTGTGGTGGCTGACAAAATTCTGCTATTCTTTGGAGTAACATGTATATAGATGTTAACAATTATGTAGATGTGCCAGGCGTCATTTTCTATGCATTACATATTTCATTGAATTTTCACAATAATGTTAAGTGGTAGGTATAATTAATGCCTCCATTTTCCAGATGAGAAAATAAAGGAAGACAGGTTATGTTTCCAAGGTCCCACAGCTTGGTAAATGACAGGATAGGGATTATCATACAACCAGCAGGGCTTCAGTCTGTGCACTTAACCACTAGATGCTACATAGAAGTTAATGCCAAAACTCTAAAAATAAGAGTCATCATTAGGGGGCAGCAAAAGCCCCTAGGTAAGCTACGGGGACCCTCAACTAGCCTGGCCCTTGCCAAGAGCCTCATCTACAAGCATAAGTATCATGAAACATCGCTGAGGGCCATCATGGTGGTGGCAATTCAGAGAAATGAGAAAAATCACACGATAGTTAAATGGGGATAGAGCTGGAATTTTTCCTCCTGAAGATTCTCTTTCCAGGGGTAAAACTTTTGAGTTTTGTTTCTATAACAAAGGAAGTAGTGGGTTACATTATTTTCAAAAATTTTTGGTAAATATCCAAAAAAAAATTATTTTCATGAAAATAATTTCTCTTACATGTGACCTGAATTACATTCAACTGACCCTGTGACTACTTGGGGTTGTGGTGGAACAAAGTGCAACAAAATTTCCTCTGGAAAGCTTTCATTTTCATTATACTTATTCTGATAATAATTTTGTCAGCTGGCCCCTTTTCTGCTCTCATCCTTGTGTGTATGTGTGTGTATGTGTGCGTGTGTCTAGCTTTAGTTTGGAATGAGGGAGAACATAGTACTATTACACTATTACAGTGGCTCTGGAGGCCTCTCAACTCTTGACTACGTCACAAAACAGTTCTGAAATAATTCACTCCACGAGTACTATAGCTTCTGGTCAGCTTTGCATTGAACATAACTACATCAATATTGGCTCTGCTTTTGCTTCTCAACATTAAATGTTCAAATATATCAGTGCTAGGCACTATTATTTATGTCCCACAAAGAGACATGTTTCTCTTCAAGGATGCAGCATTTGAAAGACTCAGTCTAGTTAGTGACAGGAAAAGACTATCCATGGATTATCCATGAGATTATAATAGTTCACCTGTTATATGCCCACTGAATACTGCCTTGATCATTCATATACTTGGATCACAAAGGGTAATCGATAAATGTGAATGAATGGTCTACAATTCTCAGATTGCAGCCCTGACCTGCTCACATGATAGCTTCCGTTAGTTTTCTTATCAAAGGAAGATGCTGCCAGCATGCAGGATGAGGAGTCCAGAGCTTTTAAGACTCAACTCTAGGAGATCTACTGAAGCAGTTGTTAAAAAACGCTACAATTCACAAAGAACAAGATTTGTAGATCAGAAATTGAGGTTGGCTGAAAAAGTTTTCTATCAGGGGAATGAAGCAAATTGAGCATAAATTTTCTGGACAAAGAGAAAAGGCTGCTTTACTTTACTCAGTTTGAGTCTAAGACCAAAGGATAAGAGAGTCTGAGAAAAACAAGATAATGTTACTCAATCTTATATGCACTCTATTATTATTTTTGCTTTGCATGTAATAATGATTGGTTTTAATGGTCATTTCATATAACAATTAAAATGAAGAAGTTAATTTTTTAACTTCCTGTTAAAAAATTCTGCCTAAGGTACTTCCTCAATACGCATGCACGCTAGTTCCTAACCATCCTTCGAAGCGCTGTTCGTGCCTGTCTCCTCCATGAAGACTTTTTTTGTTCTACCTCTAGAAAGGCTCTGCCTACTTAAGCACCTGTCACTACCACTGATTTCTAATTATCAGACCTCTTCATATAATCTTTTTATATGACTATGTCTTTTCTTCCTCAACCACAATCTGAGGGTTGGGATATTGTTCACATTGCCTTAGACATAATAAAGGCTCCAGAGTATCTGTTTGTTGAAGTTGGCTTTACTTCCTTGAGACTGCTCAAGCACCTATTTGGTGCCAGGCACTTTTAGGTTCTGGGGAAAAAGAGGTGCAAATTCAGACACGAACTCTACCCTTATGGAGCTTATATTTTTAGTAAAAAAGGGTTTGTAGAAAGTTGCAGCGGGGACCATAGGAAATAGTATAAAATAGTTGAAAACACTGTGGAATGTGAGTCAGGATATCCTAGTCTCATCTCTAACTTGATGTGTATATTGAATACATTTCTTAACCATTTGTCATCTATTTCCCTATATGCCATATAGAAATCATATGGTTACTGGGAGAACTGAATCAGAAAACAGTTGCAGATCATGTTGGCAGGCACTTTCTCAACCTGATAAAAAGCGTATATGAAAGCCCCACGGCTAATGCTATTCTTAAAGGTGAAAGACTGAAAGTTTTTTCCCAAAGATCAATAATAAGACAAGGATGTCTGCTTTCATCATTGCTACTCAATGTTCTACTGGAAGTTCTAGCCAGGTTCTAAGTAAGAAAATGAAGTAAAACTATCTGTATTTTCAGATGATATAATCTTATATAGAAAACTAAAGAATCCACAAAAAAAAAACTATATTAAAGCTAATAAATGAATTCAGCAAGGTTTCAGGATACAAGGTCAATATACAAAAACCAGTTGTATTTCCATAAACTAACAATAAACAATCTGAAAATGAAATGAAAAAACAACTCCATTTACAATAGCATTAAAAAGAAAATACTAAGGAATACATTTAACAAAGAAGTGTAACACTTGTACACTGAAAACTACAAAACATTGTTGAAAAAAGTTAAAAATCTAAATAAATTTTTAAAATCTGCATTCGTGGATTGGAACACTTAATTTTTTTAAAAACGGCAATACTCCTCAAATTGAATTACTCATAGCAAATCCTACCAAAATCCCAGATACCATTTTCTCCTGCAGAAATTGACAAGCCAAGTCTAAAATTCATATGGAAATGCAAGGAACTCAGAATATTCAAAATAATCTTGAAAAAGAACAAAGTTCGAGGACTCACACTTCCTAATTTAAAAACTTACTACAAAGCTACAGTAATCAAGACTATGTGGTACTGGCACAAGAACAGACATATAGATCAATGGAATAGACTGAGAGCCCAGAATAAACCCACACATTGATTTTTGTAAGTGTGCCAAGACGATTCAATGGAACAAAATAGTCTTTTCAACGACTGTTGCAAAGACAACTGAATATTCACATGGAAAAGAAAGATTTTTGAACTCTTATCTCACACTATACAAAAATTAGCTCGAAATAAATCAAAGACTTGAGTTAAAACTATAAAACTTGAAGAAAATGTAGGTGTAAATCTCCATGACCTTGGATTAGGCAGTGTCTTATTAGACACAACATCAAAACAATACAAGTGACAAAATAAAGCATAAATAAGTTGGACTTCATCAAAATAGAAATATATGGAAATCATATATCTGATAAGGGATTTGCATCTAGGACACATAAAGAACTCTTGCAACTCAACAAAAGAGACAACCCGAATTTTTTAAAAAATGGGTAAAGAATATCTTCAAAGAAGATATAAAAATGGCCACACATGAAAGAATGCTCAACATCATTAGCCATCAGGAAGATGCAAATGAAAATCACAGTGAGATACTACTTCGTACCCACTAGGACGGTAATAATCAAAGTGGCATATAATAACAAGTGTTATGGAGAATGAGAAATTGGAATCATTACATACTACTGCTGGGAAAGTAAAGTGGTGCAGCTGCTGTGGAAAATAGTCAGGCAGTTCTACAAAAGGACAAATTAAACATAGTTACCACATGACCCAGTAATTCTACTCCTAGGTATATGCCTAAGAGAACTAAAAACATGTCTACACAAAAACTTGTACACGAGCGTTCATAGCAACATTATTGATAGCCAGAAAGTGGAAATAACCCAAATGTGCATCAAACTGAAAAATGGATAAAATGTGGTATATTCATACAAAGGAATATTATTCCTGTACAACAGAATGAAATACTGATACATGCTACAGTACAGATGAACCTTGAAAACATTATGATAAATGAAAGAAGCCAGTCACAAAAGGCCATAAATTGTGATTCCATTTACATGAAATGTCCAGAATAGGCAAATCCACAGATACAGAAAGACAGATTAATGGCTATCAGGGGCTGGGGATGGTTGGTGGGCAATGTCAAGTGACTGCTATTATGTGTGGGGTTACTTTGGGGGGGGGTGCTAAAAATGTTCTAAAATTATGGTAATGGCTGTACAGCTCTATGAATATACTAAAAACCACTGAATTCTGCCTTTTAAATGGGTGAATTTTATGCTTTGTGAATTATATCTCAATAAAAATGGAAAACAGAAGAGAAAAAAGCATGTTGGAGAAAGTTTTAAAATGCTATATACCGAGGCAAAATCTTTGAAGAATTTAGTCAGAATTTCAATTAGAAGTTGGATAAACACATATACACTTTTCTTAGAGAGTGACCATTATGTGGTTAGGGACTAGGGAAAAAAATATTTATCATAATTGGAACCAGATAAATGGCACTCTTATGAGCCAACTCCCAGGATAGGGGAATAGCCTTGTTACACAAACCCATATCCCATCTGCAACCAACTGCTATTCTATTCCTTCGTGTTTTGATAGCTGAAGTCGTGTACTGTTAGAACAAGACTGAGACTGAAAATAGCCCATGGTTTTGTGAATCACAAGCCTGAAATATATATGATTATTAATATCTTAATGTTTGGAAATTTCTATTATTCCAATACTGGTTTTATCTGAGACAAAGAACCTGAGCAAACTAGTATTTATGATAAAAAGCTTGTTTTTTATTATGAGGACCTAGTAAGTCTATTAATAAATTAAACAGTGAGACATCTCTCATTCTATGATATGTTGGTCAAGGTTCCAAGGCTGTTGCTACCATTATTGCTTTCTATTTCATCTTTAAAAAGATGTTTATATAGGCAATCAAGTCACATAAATATTGGTAACAATAACAATCCCATCTATAGGCACGATGCCATTGGTCCAACAGGTTACCAGGAACATTTGCATGGAATTATTTTCTCTATGGGTTATCACTATAGTGATAAACTAAGACTATCAATAGTGAGTTATTCACATTTTACAATATGTTCAAAGACTATCAAAACAATAGCCTCCAGGGGAACTGCGAAATAATCAGTATAGTAGAAATGTATTCTCTGATGTTAACTAATTTGTAGAGGCCAAATCACTTCATGAAATCATTAAACTATATAATACCTAATGTATACATTGTTTCAAAACACATTTAACTGGCCTTCCCTAGTCTAGCCCGCCTTGTTCTCTATAGCTTTCTGCCATTACTCTAAAAGTTGGCGAAAGAAATACAGTGAAATTGTGCCATGACCTGGAGAACTCATTGGCTGTAGGATACAAATTTTTAACTTTTCCTCTTTTCTCCTTAACCATCAATAAGTCATGTCCAGTCTTTCCACATAATATTTGTTTTCATTAAGCTATATTTTATTTAGCATTGGTAATTCTCAGTCTTATGTTTTCATTTGATACCACAATTTTATTCCCAGTTCAATGTTCAAATCACATATCTCTTGTCCTTTCTTGTTCATATCTAGGGGTCTGTGGACTCATAACTGAAATACTGCAGTAACTGTCTAATGGGTTTCCATATTTTCATCTCTCTCAGCCTAAATACATCTGGCAGCAATATAAAGGATTAAATCTCTAAAAATAACATTTGATCAAGTAATCTCTTTAAAAACCTTGACTTGCTCCCCCCATGCTTACTGGGTAAAGTCTAAACACTACTAGCCTGGCATTTAAGGCCCTCCAAGATCTAGGTCCACATTTTCTTTCTAGATTTATCATCTACCACTCCCTTGAACAAAATTGGTCTCGTTACCTTCTGAACTTCTGCTAATTCTTTTTGCATCTTGGCTCATGATGTTACGCCTGTCCAGTACACCCTCTCATTTAGAAAGCCTGTTCAAGGCTCACTTTTGTCCATGAAACCATCCCTGAACATTAAAATTTACAGTAACCTCTCATTCCTTGAATGTGGTAAGTTGTGGATAATGTCATTCATTTGGCAATGCTCATATACAACTTTTCTTCTCTTATATTGTTAATTCTTATATTATTTCATTTTGTGTATATCTTGCCTCCCCAAGTAGATTGCAAGTTCTTTAAGGCAAGGGCCATTTATTATACTTAAAAATTACCCACAGTGCACAACACCGTGCTTGGGATGTGATAGGGTCTAATTACTGACAAAAGAGCACTGGACTTTCCCCAAGATGCCTCATTTTCAGATGGCAGCACTCACTCTAGGTGACAGCCCTTTATACATCCATACTAAATATATTCACTTTAAAGGTGAAACTAACTCTACAGGTTACTCTAAGACATTAAGGAATTACAAACTGCCTCTGAAATTTCTGTATCCCCTATTGAAATATAAAATTAACCTTCAATAAATGGTTTCATGCTCCCTTGAAAGCTTAAAAATGACATGTAAAGAAAAAAAATCACCAAGCGAGGAGCATAATCTCTAAGATTTACTTGATCACAAAGTAGTTAAAAAGCCAAGGCTCCATAAAATCCATTTATATTTCAGTGTCTTTTTTTTTTAATAGGCTAACCTACATAAGAGAAATAAGTCTAAAACTTAAAGTTAACATGAAAGGCAACCAAAATTATATAGATACTTCAAGTTAAAATACTTCTTCACATCTTGGTTTCTCATGAATTATTAAGGTAGTCTGAGATTTCTTCATTGTTAGAAATGTAATCCCTGACGAGCAGTTGCGGAGTCTCTGATGGTTATGTATACTGACCCAAGAAATGCTGCAACTATTAAGTTCTATCAAAATACTTGTTAAACTGAACTGAAGACAGTAATCACTACAAATGCCTACCTCAAGCCCTGTTGGTAAAACTTTCAAACTGCATAGTATGTAATGACTACAAATCCTCAGAAATGCTTTGTTTACTTTATGGATAGAGTCGGATGATGAAGCTCTGGCCACAAATGCTGCTTGCTAGGGAAACTCACGCCACATGTCAATCCCTTGTCTTGTATATTGGAGGAGATCAACTCAATTATCTGGCATCATCAGATCAAAACTGGAAGTTTGGTATTTTTATATATGTACTTTTAGAAATTTTCCTTTTTAAATAATGCTTTCGTTTCCTTTGGCCCAGATTTGAATACTAGGCAAGATTTCAAAATATCTTCCCAATCTGAAATACCCATGTTTTATGGAAATTTGATCATTTTTTTCCTCCAAGGATTAGTATGATAATGAATTGAGCTTTCTGTCAAGAAAAATGCTGAGTTCAAAGTATTATTTCCTTCACTTCTAATTACAAATAAGTTTTACCTTTTATTGTGTTCCATTATACAATTTTACATAGTACCATTATTATTGTAAGCAATAATTAAGCAATTAGAATTCATGCTTTTTGAGCTCTAATTCCAAGTATATAGATTTACCTAAAAAAGTACAAACCAAACACAGTGGTGCAATTTTCCAGGCACTTCCAATTTGCTTAAATATTTACAAATAAGTAAGCACCCTGTTTGAAAGCATGAACATTTTGGTGTCAGAAGAAAATACTCCATGTTTATCAAATCCTTAAATTTTAACATTTGCACAGCTCCAAATATTCCCGAGAAAGGTTAATCTCGTTCACTTTACATCTGCACGTCCTCATATTTCAGCAGCATATCTTGGGGAACCATAGCCTCTGTCACTTGATGTACCACTAATTGCACAAAATACATGTAATGTGTTGCTCATCCAGGGAGAATGCATTGTGTCTTCTTGCAATATCTAAAACAAAAGAAATCTGCATGTTTATCACGAAGCAAAATAGCCACTGCCAAAAACGTATATGTATATGAAATTATAGGCATATTTCAATTTATCACTGACACTTAGCTATTTACAAATGACATAAAGCATAAAGAGGAAAGAATAACATTACCGACTCAAGTCTTCAAAGCTGTATTACAAAGGCAGCGTAGCAAAAAAGCAGAAAAGATCTGGTTATTTGTTAAGAAAAACAAAAGATTGCAAAATGCAAAATTCAATAAAAATGAGCAGTAATACAATCTTCAAAATATTTTTTAACATATGGTCATAAGAAGAGCTCTAAATAGTGGCCTCTTTGATACAAGTTTATGGACCATCTTCTAACAAAGTGGTTCTCAGGATCTCCAGTGGGGCTTTTCAAACATGCAGATACTCATGCACCTTCCCTGGGGACTTGGGAAATAATAGTAAATGAAAAGTCATAAGAGCATATATTTAAAGATGCACTATAATTACATAAGCTAATTCATACAGAAAATTCTTATGTAAATGAAGTTCATAAAAATACATTTTATATCCCATATATAAAACAGATGTATTCATATCAGTATATTTTTTAATTATCCATTTTGTGTGATCAAAAGCAAGAGATTGTATGTTTGGATTAGACAGAAAAAAAAAAAAATACCATACACATCATATCCAACCTCTTCAGTACATAGTCCCAACTGAGTTCTCAAGCTTTCAATACTTGGTTCTCAAGTTAGCTCTGAAACTTCAGTATGAAGCCTGCAAATTTGTCTATGGTGGCAGTAATGTGTCATATCATTTATGTTCCTACAAATCATGACTTTTATATAGAGTCCATAATGAGAGAAATTTTCTCTTCCGACAATCATCACTCATGCCCATATCTGAAAGCATAGTAGAGGTTTTAAGAGATGACTAATTGATTATCCATGCCTGTCAGATGTGACAAGTGAACAGGGTAACTCATTGTGAAGAAAATAAAACATACCGGATAGACACTATAATGGCTATCACCAACCCTATCTAATTAAGAAATCTGTAATTGTTTTAAGAAAATACAAATCCCTTTTAAAAAGTCAAAAGCTTGAATAAGTTTTAAAAAGGACTGTATATTTTGGTATACTATAACAGATTACACTGAAAAGAAATATCCAGGCCATTTTTGTTATGTAATCATTTCTAAAGTGCAACAGAAAAATTCATATTTCAATACACAGTTACAGTTTATTTTATTTTGTATTATATTTTCCTTTGGGAAATAATATGTCACAATGTGTATGACTACAAAAGGGTTCTCTTTTATATGAGAATCTAAAAGGAAATATTGATTACAAAAATTCACTATGTATATATATGCCTTACTGTTAAAGTGTACAGCTGAAACTTATTCGATTTTGTTAACCAATGTCACCATAAATAAATTAATTTAAAAAAAGTTCACTATGAAGTCAACATTTGCCATCTGAAATTGATGCATTCATTATACAAGAGAGTTTGCATAAATAAAAACAATGGAACCTAACATTGTTCAATATAGATATATATATACACACACACACACACACACATAAAATCAATGGTCTAAAATATTGGTCTCTACAACTAAATAAAATAGCCATGATTTATGGGAATTAAATGAGAGACAAAGGTGGGACATACGTGAGCAGATTTGTAAAATCTATGCTTCAAGGGAGAAAAAAAGAACTTTATAAATATGACTGCTCTAAATATCTTGATCGCAGTAATAGCAGCATATTGAATAATTTGTCTTCAACTTGAATGATTTAGAGTTCATGCAGCTAGGCTAGGTCATGCAGCTGCATGCAAATTAAATAATTGTAATATAGTACACATTTGCTTAAAACAATGTGTAATTATTTTATATCTTTTGTGGAGGAGCTTTTGCTGTCCCCCCTCCAAGGATTATGAAAAATAGAAACCCATAAACTTGACAGCTTCTAGGAACAAATTATGCCATCTATTTGATAAATGTATACCTCATAACAGTGATGGTAAAGAAAGGTATATCCCCACTGTACTCATGGGCTAAGCTTGAGATAGATAATTGGCAAAATGGAATAGTTCCCCACCTTCTTAGTTTTGATTACTTGGCTGCTTTGAGAAGGAGATAAAAAAGGGCTTCTGAAAACTGAGCATCAAAAAGATGCCTTCGGACAGTTTGCACTCACTCCTAAGTGGGCTAATAGAAGTAAAGACTCCTCAGGCCAACAAGATTCATAGCCATAGAAAATGGGCAAGTAGGAGGCTGGGGCAACTGGTCATTGAACAGATGGGACGATGAAAGTTTGGCTGACTGGATTCTTCATGCTGAGATGAAAATGGTTGGAAAACTGGATGCCTTATCACTTAATACAGCCTTGAGCTAATTCCTTGGGCTAACTGTAACTAAATTTCCCATAGCTCTTTCTTAGAAAAAGCAGACAAAATAAGTTCATAGAGGTAGAGCTTGATTTAAAGTCAACTAGTTCTTGTTTTCCTAGAAAAACTCTTTGCTTCTTTTCCCCATCATTCCACTACATTCTTTGGATGATAACCACTGTCAGCCTTGTGTGACAGTCTCACATAAGTGAGTGCCTTCAAGCAATCACTGAAATACAGATAGCAGGACAGATGAGGCTCTCACTTCTGGGGCTAGCTTTAAGAATGTGTTCTCTAAAGGGTTGTAGTTATCCTTACTTCTTTTAAGGTGTCTTAATTTTTTAAAAATTCAGAGTAGAGTTTGAAGAGTTTCTGAAGCAAATATTTATATCATTGGATGTTTCCCTGAGTAAGGAAATGAAGGAGTCTTTATAATAAGCTTAAGAAGCTCAATCACTGAGGAACCAGACCATCATGCTGCACCTTTTACAAATGTGTTTAAGATATTAAAATGCTTAAGTGACAATCTATGAACAGAGTGGTTGTAAACACAAATTTCAAGACCACCAAGATAGGAATGACATTTACCAGGATAATCCAGGAGTCCTCTAGTTTTAAGGTAAGTAGGTATATAAAGGCATTAATTACTTAATAATGATATAATTTGGCTTTAAGTGGTGAATGGGTCTTCACTTTTACATTTTCCAGGTTGTGCTTTACTAAGTTAGCTGTAATTGTTATTAATACTCAGTTACAGATAAAAATGTAAGATCTTTTACGAAAATGGGAAGTTTTGCAGGCTATATGGGTAGTAAGACAATTCCCAAATTTTAGACATCACTTGGTATCTCACTTAAATGACAGTATCTAGTTTCTTACAGACAAAATAGGGGTATTCGTTTAGGAATGTGACTATTGAGCCAGTCATTTCACTTCTTTAGGACCCTTCTTGAGAGACTCATCCATGTTCACAGATCAACTCAGACTTGTGCAACTAGTTGCTTCTAATGGTACTGTGGCACAAAGAACAGTATGATTTGTTATTGATAATTGCTTCAAATTCGATTTGCATTATGTCATTTAAATAATTAATAATAATATAAGCAAATTTTAAAATACAGACTGAGTAATTTCAAGGTAAGGTAATGTACTTCGAGCTAATAGATTTTGCTAAGTGAAACTTTAAAAACCCCAGATTGGGTTTTCATTTTCAACCACCCTAATACTTGCCTGCTCATGGATAATGTCAGACAATTCTTTCACCATTTCTCTGAAATTTGACTTTAGCCCTTCATGGTACTCAATTTGATCCTCTTTAATTAGCCGCTCATTTAGTTCAAGTGCAATGCTGCATGCCTGTATGAATTTCCTGTGGATGAAGAGTGAAGATAAAGGTTTTGTTATTTACTTTTGGAGAGTCTCACTGACATGCAATTTGATATTCACGTGGCTTGCCTAGAAGGAAGATTAAAATTTTATATTTTCACACTGTGCCTTTGCTAATGCCACTTCCTAAGTCTGCAATACCTTTTCCGTTCTTTTCTTTCTTTTCTCTCAGGTTTCTTATTTCCTTCAAAACCTGATTCAAAACATATACCCTCTAGAGGAAGCCTACATGCTCAGTCATTTGCCTGATATTATATCACCTAAATTTGTGCTAATGTTAATTTGCATCTGTAGATAATGAGTCATTAATTCAAAATAAATTATTTGGGGCTTGCTATGTACCCAGTACAGTGCTGGTGCTGTGGGTATGAAGTATCTGCCCTGGGCTGGTTAAGAGTGGGGACAGAGAGTTGATGATTTCTCATAAAAGTATTTTTCCATTATTTACTGTGTTTATGTTTAATGTCCATAATTAGAGTATAGGTCTTAGGAGACAAAGTACCTCATGGCCCATTTGTCTTGTATCCTCATCTTAACAACTAGTAGAATCTTTTTGTACATGTTAGGCACTAATAAATATTGGTGAATGAATGACTATCGGTTATTCTGCAATCTGCAACAGCTAATAACACATAGGAAAAGTAAATGAAATAAGTTGGGAGCAAATGAGTGGATCACTTAAGATCTTTCTCTTTAGTCAATTTTATTCAACTGTCTCCCTTACTCTGAATGTAAACTCTGTTTATATACTAAGCAGATTTTTTTTTTTCAAATGGAAGACCATTCAGACATGCCTTAGGTTACCGGGATGCTTAGTTAAGACAAGCCATTACATGCCCTAGACTGGCAGAATCCAAGTGGAACTAAGGACAAAGGACAGGAGCAAGCCTCTCCAACCCTTCCAGTTCCACCTTTATTCCTACCCTAAATGGTCTGAAAATGCTGTAACATGAGTCATCTGGGCAAAGGAGGAAATCATGTAATGAATCAGGCTTCTGTTTGTGTCACAACATCCAAAGCAATCAAGTAAATTGATATATTTAATCTCTTGGATTACTAGGACATTGTTAATGCCCTGCAGCAAGAAAGAGAGCCCGGGTTTCCTCACTAAAGTACCATTACGAGGTCACTTATATATTGTAACAGAGAACAAAGAATGTTCTTTTTTGGAAGGGTATTATTTGGTGAATATTCTGGTTTCTTTTAAGAAAAAAATGTAGTCAAAGAATAGAGATCTGATCTGAAAACTGCAAAGCACTTACTTACCTAAACATGTCTTTCAACTCACTGACTTTCTTAGGTGGATACTTGCTGGCTTGACTGTCATTTAAGAAAGCCCTTGCATATGCTAATGGACCAGCATTTACCTGAATTACAAAAGGAGAAAAATGAGTTATCAGAATGTAATCAGAAAGTAATTTTTGCATTTCTCTTTTAAAAAATTAAAAATCTGTATCTGAGAAACAGTTACTACTCTTACTGTAAGTTTATTTGAAAAATGATTAACTAGAGCAAATAATCTGCAAAGATGATATTCTAATAAGTTAATTAATGATTTCTGATATGTAAATATTGAGCTTGGCTACAGTAAGTAGGATTTATGGTAAAGTCCTCTGACATAATACAAAATTTATAGGAATTGAACATAATTTCTTACAGTTAATAAAAAAATATACCGCACAGGTTTTTGTACTCAATAAGAGTATAACACACAATTATAATTAACGCTTGCTCTGTGCCCTTAGGAAAGCAAGTGGAACATCAAGAAGTATTTAATACATGTTTGGCAACCAACATACCTGCACTGAAACACAGCCCTGCAATTTAAGTTGAAGCTGGATCATGTCCACATCAGCAGAAGAGCAAAGCTTTTGCAGCTCTGCAGTTTTATCTTTTATTTCATCCGTAGCAACATCAATTGGCTTTAAATTAATCTGCTGTTCATAGTTTATAGGGATCCTCTTCTTCACATACGGAAATGAGTTTGAAGCTATTAAAATGTTAAGATTGATTTACTATCTTAAAAAATCATTTGTTCAAACAGCCAAATTAACGAAAAAATCCACTCTGCTTAATTTTCCCCCATGCTTTCTCTAGACAATAGCTTAGGGTACCATATAGTACCTTCTTACTTCAGGGCTGAGGGAGAAATTCTCTTTATGAGACGCCTCAGAGCAATCACAAATTACAGACAGGAAAACTATGGTTTATAACATAGCCATGTTTGTGCAAGCTAGTGACTGAACAGCAGAACAATGAATGATTAAAACTTCAGTTACATTTTCCGGCTGGCCAGCTGCTACTTGTGTTTACCAAAAAGGACCAAGTCAAACAAGAAGTTATCATGCAAAGTCCTACTTACTAGTCAAGACTGTACGTCGTTTGCACTGTTCTTCTATGCAGCCTTGCTTTTTGCCTGTTAATGTATAAGGAGCCTCAAAAACAAACTTGTTGATATTATGGTTTCTTTCAAACTCAGTCTTTCTTTCTGTGAGTTCTTTGTCATCGAAGTAGGGCTTCACATAAGTAACTTGGATATGAGCGTATTTTGGATCAAGCTCTTTGGCATTTACCTATAAAATAGGAAAATTTTGTATTTTATTCAAAAGAAGGGAAAAAGAGGTACATACAGATAAGTTACTAACTCCTTTGAGATCAACTGAGGAACATTGCCGTTATGATTGTACTCCCAACTGAATAGACACCTGGAGAAGGTCTTCGTTCTTTTTTTAAAGATTATTTCCTTCTGATTATAAAGAAATTACAGAAACCTATTTGAAGATTTCAGAAATGTAGGAAGAAAATAAAAACTGTAATCCTACCACTCAGCAGTGACCGTTATTCACATTTTCATATATTTCCTTCCAATGTTTTCTATGCACATGTATTTACAAAACTGAGATAATACTGAACATTGTTTTATAATCTGAATCCTTAAAAGTACATTAAAGTGGTTAATTGTACATTTGAATTCCACCTCAATAAACATTTATTACAGAGCGGATTCCAAGAAGATGGCAGAGCACCAGAAATCTATCTTCCTATCTAGACAACACTTATACTGGCAGAATCTGTCTGATGTAACTATTTGGGAACTATAGAGTCTATTGAAGGCTTAGAATTTCCAGGGGAAGGCTTAGACAGAAAATTGCGGTTAATTTCAATTTTGAAAAGTTTTAGCTCTTGGCACAATGGCAGCCACCCACCACACTCAACCCCTCAGCCCCACATCAGGCAGCAATGCACATGTTCCTAGAAAAGCACACTTCAGAATAGTGAAAACCTGGAAGCAACCCAAGTGTCCACTAATGGATGAATAAGCAAAACGTGGTATTAATAATGTAGGGAGGAGGCAAGAGAATTAAAATGTTAACCAAGCCACAATCAGAGACTGCAACATGCTGATCAGCCCTGCAGTCAGGCCAGGAGGGCACCTTCAGAACAAAGGAAGATATCTGCTGGGATTGCTAACAACCCATTCTCCACATCTGTGAAGGGGAAACAAGAACCAAGAGTCATTCCCTATGGCTAAAACCATGGGGAACCTATGGATTAAAGGCTAGGAACCCCCAGCAGGACTTTCACTCGACATATTCTTATCTTTTCACGCTAAATACTCTTCCCCTTCCTCACAGTATGTCCATATCAAAGGAAATGGGAACTAAAGAATGACATATAAACTGAATTCTCTGAACACTCGGGGTCCCATCTCAGTGCCTTTACTCTGTCTCTCTCACTGTCCTCGTCTCTCTATCTCTTGCACTGTCCCTCTGGCTCTCTGTCTCTGAGAGGAGACAACACTCTGTGGAGTGTTATCCCTTTTCTAATAAACTTTCCTTTTGACTCTAACTTTGGCGCATGTGTTGAATTCTTTCTACACTCTCCACCAAAGGACCCTTGTCTTCTCTCGGTACAGGGCTTGGTATCCTGTTACTTGCGGAAATTTGCCCTGCATCAGTAAAAACTTACAACAGAATATTAGTCAGCCCTAAAAAAGAATAATCTGCAATATGCTATAACATGAATAAACCTTGAAGACATTATGCTAAGTGAAATAAACTTGCCACAAATAGACAAATACTATACAATTCCACTTATACAAGGTATTTAGAGAAGTCAAAATCATAGAGACAAAGTCGAACGATGGTTGCCAGGGGCTGAGGGTATAAAGCTTTAATTTTACAAGATATGGACGTGGTTCCATAGTGTAGCGGTTAGCATGTCTGTTTTACATGCAAAAGTCCTGGGTTTGTGCCCCAGTGGAGCCACGGTCTATGGCCTATGGCCATGCCACCCTGAAAAAGCCTAATGTCTGATCTTGGAAGCTAAGCAGGGTCGAGCCTGCTAGTACTTGGATGGGAGACCGCCCAGGAAGACCAGGTGCTATAGGCATAAATAATAATAAATTAAAAAAATAATAATTTTATAAGATAAAAAGAGTTCTGAAGATGGATAGTGGTGATTATTGTACAACAATATGAATGAAGTTAATATCACTGAGCTGTACACTTAAAAGTGGCTAGCATAGTAAATTTAATGTTAAGTGTATTTTACCACAATAAAACATAATTATTATAGTTCTATATTGCAGTCATCAACACGACTTCTAATGGCTATGTGGATAAGCATGACTTATTGGACCAGTACCTCATTACCAGACTCTTGGGTTGGTTTCTAACTTTTTGCTCTTGCAAATAATGCTGTGATGAACGCTGCATTAAAAAATTGTATGTATCTTTTTTCCTGACTCATTCCTTAAGATAAATTATTACAAAAGAAGTTGTTTGGTTAAAATATTTACATGGTTCTAAGGGTTTTGATATATATTATCCAATTAACCTACAGAAAAGCTTACCAATTTGTACATCCACAAAGCAGTGTGTGACACCATAAGAGTGGGTTCTTTTGACTGCATTAATCCTATCCTATTGAGGAAGGGGACCTCATTTCATATGAAGAGCCGAAATTCCATCTTAAGAACCTATGCTGCCAAAGGCAAACCCTAGAACTGTCCCTGTTGGCGTTTCAATCTGTGGGCTCTAACACCCTCCCCTCCAACACTCTCTCCATTAACTCCCGATGATGCCCAGGATCCTCTTTTAGTGTTTAAGTGAACGGAAGTTGACTTGTGCCTTGGTTATCATAGTCAGGCATTTTTGTGTTTAGATTAGGAAACAAAAAATGAAACAAACAAAAACAACGAAAACCTCTTAAAAGACAGTTCCTATAACCTTTCTGTTTCTCCTTATATACAAGAGGACAGACAGGGGATAGAAAGTTTCTTAGCATCTTCTAACTTCTCCAAATCCATTCTACTTGCTCAAACATAAAAACCTAAAAGCCTATCTCCAGAAACCTTAACCCTCTTTTCTCTCCTATTAAAAAGCTAGATTTCTCCAGTGAACACTCAGGAGATAGGTGAGGTAATTATCTGGCTAAGAAAACATACAAGGGAAATTAAAAAAGAAAAAAAAAAAAGGTCAAGCTTGGTTTTAACTTTATAAAAGTAAAATATGTATATGGTAAGTCATTCAAAGAGTACACAATAGTATATATGAAAAGTTAAGAGATTTCTTTCTTCCCATGTAAGACTCTAGTCCCTCTCCTTAGGTAACCATGGTTAACAATTTTGTATGTCTTATTCCATAAATTTCCTAAGCATATACAAGTGAGTATGTGAATATCAGTTTTTACACAAGCGTGATCATCCTACCCATACTACTCACAACTCATCTTTTCCCCTTAATAATATATCTTGGTAGATTTATAATTATTAATATTAACCTACCTCAATTTTTTAACATCTAGGTTACTATATCGATTATAATATGGGTAACACCACCACTTCTTCAGCCACATGCAAAGCTAGATTTCTTTCAGGTTTTTGCTATATAAACTCTGCAGCAATAAGTACCTTTAAACATACATCTATTATGTGTGTACAGCTACAAGATTAAGTCTTAAATGTGAAACTGTTTGGTTCAAGAACACATACAGTTTAAAATATTGGAATATATTACCAAATTGCTCTTTACATTGTTGGTATTCTTAAGCAGATTTTGTTATTTGGCAAGGTAAAGAGTGTTTTTAATTTTACTTTCACACATTAAGAATAAAACAAGGATGTTAAAAGTAGCAACTACTTATTATGTCTGTTGCCTATGGGGAATGACTAAAATATTGTGCATACAAATTATGTCAGGAGTCCAGCCGCCTGATGGTAGTTTGTCACTAGCACATGTTGGCCAGGTTTTCAGAGGCAGAATAAAGTAGAAAACTGTATGTTCTTCAGCAAAGCCTGGCTTTCCATTAACTTTCCATTTATAGTATCAGTAGTGTGGCAATCAGCCTTAGACTATCTGCTACAATGAGATAAAATCTTCTGTTGTCTTGATTCAGTAAAACAACACAAAATAGTAAAACTGAAAAGGAAAGAAGTAGAGAGGTTTTGCCAAAAATAAATGAATTCTGGATCTACCAGCAAATCTATTTTTAAGTGTCTGCGGTATATATGTTCAAGATAAAACCATCTCTAAGAAATGTAGGGAAGTCTCCAAAGTGAATGGGCTTTTCTGGCAATGCTGCCTACTAGCTGTTAAGTGCGTTGTATAGCACTATGCACATCAGAGTCACTTAGTACATATCGCTGTGGCCTACATATCCTAATTGTATAGATCCTTTCTACCTTAAATATCGGCTCTCATCTTGGGCACTCCCGTGGTGACTAAGAACAGTTAGGTATTCTTATTTTGCTTTCCTGAAATTCTGTCTATAGGGAACTATGCATTTCCCAAGAAAAGGCCTCTCTTGCTGGAATAGATAACCTTTAGAGCAAGGCCCAAGGCATCTCTCCACGTCGTGGCAAATGTAACTACTGAACTAAGGGTATCTTAGAAAAACATGTGTCCCAAGATGATTTTAATCATAAAGTATGAAACTGAGAATCATGATGAACAACACCATTCATAATAACCCTTATTAAGCATGCTGGTTTCTATTATCATTAGTGAATATTTTTTACATACCAGGAACTCTAATTGCTTTCCATATATTAGCTCACCTAATCCATATAACAACTCCATTAGGAAGGCACTATTATTATCTCCATTTAACTGATGAGAAGAAATAAGGCACAGAGAAGTTAAGTAACTTCCCCCATGATAACACTGCTAGCAAGTGACAGAGAATAGAGATTTGAATCCTATTCTCTGACTCCAAAGTCCCTGTTCTTTCTTTCACTATCTGGAAAGGCTCTATATTTCCATGCTTCTCCTCCACCAGCTAATAAAAGGAAAAAGTCAGGAGCAATGCATCATGCTTGGAATTAACAAATAATGATTTCACAATGCAGGGTATAATTACCTTGTCTGAATCCTGAATTATTTTGACATTCTCTGTACCAAATTTTTCCCCATAGAGTTTAACAAGTCTCAGGGAAATCTCTGAGAGGCCAGTGAGCTTTGGCTCTTTGTAGATGTACTCCTTTCCATCCTCTTCTTCAAAAAAAGACTGTTGAAAGTTAAACATACAATAATTTATAAATAGCATGAGCAAACAGCTTTTAAAGAAAATCTACTACACAGCAGTACTAATGCATTTGAAATGCATTTTAAATAATAGCACTAAAAGCCACATCCATATATATCCCTTTTAACTTCAAATAAACAAGAATTTTCAGACTCACAGTCATATGAACATATTGTTGGCCTGAAGATTTCCACACTAGATTTTTCTCATTATACTTATCTTTTTTTTTTTTTAATTTGAAAGCTTGTACCACTAGATGCTATATACTTGTAGAAGCTTAACAGAAAATGAAAGTGAGGGAAAAATTCATATCTTCTACATTGTACTCTGCCCTAATGGATTTAGATGAGAACCAGTGGACTTTACACTTACAAAAGAGGCTTCCTGCTGTTGTGATAGGCACTCTAGACAGAATCCTAGAACCAGTAACTGCTGCTATAGTAATCTAATAATTCAAAGGTGAATGTTTAAAAAGAAAAAGAACTTTATGAACTAAAGTATACTTACTTGGCCATAAAAAGCAACTCTGAAGAAAGTGCCTAACAGTCTTTTTTTTGTGTGCATAACCTCCAGAATTTTTGTGTAAGCTCCATGAAGAGTTCTATAAACTTGAGTAAGTTTCTGAAAAATGAGAACATACAAATTAGCATTGTCTATTGGTTAATTATTAAATGTCTTTATGATAAATGCACAGGGGAAAAAAGTAACAATATTTCCTTTTCAAAATGGTTTTGGTGGGGTCATTCACATTCCCCTCCCCTATTGTCACAATTAGACAACAGTCCTCAACAACTTTTGGTCTAAGAGTAGAGCTAAAAACGGCCAAATAACACTGTGTTTCTAAGTATCATGCTTTATTCATTATCTCAATGGTAACATAGACTTTAAAAATACTATATCTCTATTATTTTCTATATGTCTGAGTTATTTTAACTGAAACAGAAGCAAAATGCTTTCCTTGAGCCCATAGGTGGAGAGCAAATAAAAAATTAATGTAAGAACTTTTGGAGATGAAAACAAAATGCAGATACAAAAATAAGTAATAGTATAAGCCTCACAGATGTTTTCAAAGAATATATTCTTCTGCATGCCCAGAAATGGGGAGGCACATGTGTAAAGAACATTATCAAGAATATGAAATGACAACCTAGAGAATGGGAGAAAATATTTGCAAATTATAGATTTGATAAAGGTTTCATATCCAGAAAATATTAAGAACTCTTACAATTCAAGAACAAAAAGAAAAACCCAAATTTAAAAATGTGCAAATCAATAGGTACATGAAAAGATTCTTAACATCACTAATTATCAGGAAAATGCAAATCAAAACCACAATGAAGTATCACCTCATACCTGTTAGAATGGCTATTATCAAAAGACAAGAAATAATGTCGGCAAGGATCTGGAGAAAAGGGAACTCCTGTGCACTGTTAGTGGGAATGTAAACTGGTGTAGCCGCTATGGAAAATGGTATGGAGGTTACTCAAAATATTAAAAGGAGAACTACCAACTGATCCAGCAATCCCACTTCTGGCTGTTTACTTGAAGAATACAAAAACACTAATTTAAAAAAAAAAAGTACCCCATGTTCACTGCAGCACTATTTATAACATCCAAGACGTGGAAACAACCTAAATGTCTATCAATGCATGAATGGATAAAGATGTGGTACATATATACAATGGAATATCATCCAGCCATAAAAAGGAATGAAGTTCTGATACATGCTACAAGTTGGATGAACCTGTAAACATTATACTAAGTGAAAAAAGCCAGACACAAAAGGCCGCATTTTCTATTAATCCATTTTTATGACATATCCAGAATAGGCAAATTCATAAAGACAGAAAGCAGGTTGATGGTTACCAGGGGATGGTGGGTGGGGTGGAGAGTGATAATGGGTATGGGTTGATGAAAACATTTAAAAATTAGCGAGAGGTGGTGGGGCGCACAGTATCATGAATGAACTAAATGCTACTAAATTGTGCACTTTAAAATGGTTAATTGTATGTTATGTGAATTTGTCCTCAATAAAAAAAAAGGGAGCACGGAAGTAGAAGTTCTTTCTCTGATATTCTATTCATATTATTTCCTGCAGCTGAGCTCAATCTGAGGGAAATTTTCCTTACCTTTATGGCTACTTCTGACACTTATCAGCCCATCCCATAAAGATACACTGAAATATTATATATTGGCATCCTAGAAACAATTAATTCATCTCATGCGCAATGCTAGGGGATCTATATAGAACCTT
>NW_006430057.1:1162499-1172960 GCF_000325575.1 Pteropus alecto
GAAGATATAGTTTCCTTTCTTCCCTGTTAGTTGTTGGAGTAGTAAAATGCTCTGTGGGTTTCTAATAGCTTGATCTTTAACCTAAGAGTAAGAAAGTGGGTATTCTGAAACCTTTTACAAAGGTTCTTAGGATGTAATGATTTATTAGGAGGGGTAATGCCCATTCTTGTCTCACAGGCTACTCTTTGCCACCTATATGACCTAGATTTATTTACTTAACCCTTGCTTATTAATATAATCACTTAAATTCCACTATGATTTTTCAGGTATGTCCCATGTACACCAAAAGTATGGCAGAAAAAGAAAAACAGAACTTAGGAAGAAAAAGTGAGTTTGATCAGTCAGTATGGAGCAGAGATTAAAACACTATTCAGATGACATTAAGTACCTGTGTTTTCACTCTTGGAAACTTCAACAATTAAAGATGACCTGTTTTATATTTTTGTAATTATCTGCTATATTTAAGTATAAATTGCTTTGCTTAAAAAAAAAAAAAAATGACTCGAATCCTAAATCAACCCTTCCAAGCACAGTACAGTTAGAAATTATGATGTGGACTCAGAGATTCAAATATAAAAAAATCCTGTTCAGTGCTTGTGACAAGAGCTATTTGTTATACTATTATCTTTATTAACTACTCTTTATTAACAGTTTTATCTGGCAAACTAAACTGGAAAAAACTCCTCATTATAGGGCTACTACTAGTGCCTTATTACCTCCCACATTGTTATCTGCTAATACCTTTAGTCTCTCCCATGGAATTGCAAAGAATAGAATCAAGTCCATGCCTCTTCTGGGGCAACATGGAAATTCAATAGCTTTTTAAAGTGAAGGTTTAATGAAGACAACATTGATATTTTTGTTTTACTCTCTGAAGGGAAGTGGGGAGATGGCTAGAGAAAACCATGGGTTTGAGAACCACTGGTATAATCTAAATTTAAATTTATATTTTCAATTGGAAAATTTACATAAACATAAGGTAGGATTCCAAGGATTGAACAGCATTTTTAAGGATTAAAATTTTCCGGCTGGACAAATATATAAAAATGATACACTAAGTATTTATATTCTATGATAAAGTACAAATGTCATAATATAATTAACTGTCTATTCTTCAGAGATCACATAGTGGAGTGGCAGTAACATAGCTATATTATTATCTTTTCCAATACCAAAATAAAATATTAAATCACAGATCTGATAAAGGTTTAGTATCCAGAAAATATAAAGAGCTCTCACAATTCAACAACAAATAAGCAATGACGCAAATGTTTAAATTACCTACCTCAAACTCACGACGTTTCTCATAAATTGGAATAATCAATTTGGAAATCTCAGAGATTACTTCATAACGTTCTGCTTTCCATAAGCCATCCACACATTGTTCTAGCAACTCCAGCAAAACTTCCTGCATTAAGAGAAAAATGCAATCAGGAATTAGAAATAGTTTTAGAGTTCTGGGCAAATAAATTTTGATTCTTTTCAAGTTAATAAAGAATAAACAGAATTGTACTAATAAATTTAATGAAATGCACAGGAGTATACTTGTTTAACTATAGTTTCCAAACCAAATACTTGAAGTATTTGAAGCTGAAACCATTCTTAAAAATATGAAATAAATGTTGACAACAGTAAAGTACATCCATTTATTTTGCCTATTCATATAACGAAGCTGTTAACTATACTTATAAATTGTGATACTTTGAGAAGGATTATCTTTAAAAGGGGATAAATTGTTCCAAACTGAGGATGTCTGAACAACTAATGGTAAATTTCACTAAGCCTATAAATGTCCATTATTGTTCCTTTATACTGAAATTATATACATAAGAGACTTAAAATTTTTTGACAACTTTTAAGATGTTGCATTAGTAATTAAGTGTTTATTAAAATAATGTGACTTTGGTAAAGAATGCTTCTTTCTTGACTGTTGGTTCTAAAATTAGTGAGGATGATAGGATAATAGCTCAAGATAGACCTCTGACCTTGTCAGAATGGTAACAGCGGCTATAAAACAAAATTGTTTTGTGAACCATCATCTCATGTTCTCAACAATAAAAAGATGACAATTATTGATGCTATCCATAAGTCTTAAGTTTATTTCTAAAAGAGATGCACGTCAGACCTATAGAACTGGTTACTAAAATGGCTCTTTCTGTATGTCCTTTAGACGATTTTGAACTCGTCTTCTTTCTAAACTAGCTCTTTCACTTATATTTCCTATCTAGCCAGTGGCAACACATAGGAACCCTTAGCTAGAAAACTAAGAGCAGTTTGCAGTTTTGACTTTACCCTATGTTATGGATTGAACTGTCCTTCAAAAAGTTGAATTCCTAATCCTCAGTACCTCAGAATGTGACCTTATTTGGAAATGGGGTCACTGCAGATGCAATTAGTTAAGGAAGTCATACTGGAGTAGGGTGGGCTCTTAATCCAATACAACTGATATCCTTAGAAGACAGAGTCACGCAGGGAGAATACCATGTGACTACAGAGGCAGAGATTGGAGTAATGCAGCTACAAGCCAAACGATGCCAAAGAGCAACAGCCACCATCAGAAGCTAGGAAGAGGCAAAGAAGGAGTCTATCCAGTCTCAGACGGAGCATGGTCCCGATGACATCTTGATTTCAGGCTTCTAGAAACTAGAACTGCGACACAATAAATTTCTGTTGTTTTAAGCCACTCAGTTTATGAATTTTGTTAAGGCAGCCACAGGAAACTAATACACTCACCTCTGCTCAACTTCTAATCAGTTCATCACCAAGTTCTACCAGTTTTACTTTCTAAAATTTCTCAAATCTGGCTCTTCTTCTCCATCTCTACTCTCATGGCTAAGGTTCAAAACCTGATTACTCTTTTCCAATTGATCTTCCTGCCTCCAGCATTGGCACTTTTCAATCTATCCTCCATGAATCTGCCATAGGGCTTCGATTAATTTGAAAACCAGACCATGGCCCTCTCCCCCTCTTAAAATCTCATGATGGCTGCCCATCATTCATAGAACAAATGGCAAGCTCTTTCATTTGGCACACAAGGCTTGCAATGATCTCTTCTATAATATCATCACAGCCAGCCTTGTACTTTATGCTCCACCAACAGTGAACTACTAGGATTTCCCTTGAAGCACCATGGTGTTGTTTTAACTTTGTGCCTTTTTTCATGCTGTACCCTCTTGTCCTTTAATCCCTTTCATTTGGTTAATCCCTTAAAACAGCTTAGGTATCACCTCTCCCAAGAACCTTCTCCTGATCAATACAGAGTAGCAAAATATTAGGCATCCTTTTTCTCTACTCTTGAGAATTCATTGAATGTGTATTTATCACTACACTTCCCCATTACGTATCTGACTTTCCAAACAGGCTGTGACTCTTTAAAAGTCGGGAACAATATCTTATTTATATTGGTTTCTTCAGTCACTCATATAGTGGCAGTGCATACTAGATGTTTGTTAAATGTTACTGCTTGAATAAATGATCTTATATTAACATTTAATAACTAAATTAACATTTCCAGCAACAGTGGGAAGGAAGAACTTTCAAGGAGTTAACAATCTGTTACAAACTAATGAGCTTTGTCTCAAGAACGTAAAGTTGGTTTACAATTAGGAAAAAAAAAAATCAATGTAATACACTACATAAAGAGAACAAAAGAGAAAAATGATATCTACACCTGTAGATGCAGAAAGGGCATTTGAAAAAACTCAATACCCCTTCATGATATTGAAAAAGAATTCTCAGGAAAAAAGGAATAGAAGAGATCTTCCTCAATCTGATAAAGGGCATCTACTAAAAACCTAGAGGCTGAACATTCCTATTCTAAGTTTGAGAAAAAGTCAAGAATGTCTGTTCTTACCAGTTCTATTTAACATTATGCTGAAAGTCCTATCTAATGTAATAAGGCAAGAAAAAGAGAGAAAAGACATATAGATTGGCAAACGTAAAACTGTCCTTCTGTGCAGATGACATGATTATGTACTAAAACTAATAAGCAGATTTAGCAAGGAAGGCTGCAGATTATAAGATTAACATACAAAACCAATTGTATTTTTATATACTAGCAACGACAAACTGAAAAAAATAAATCAAGCAACATTATTTATAGTAGCACTGAAATATCCATTATCTAACAATAAATCCGGCAAAAGACTTATATCTTAAATATCACAAAATATTGCTGGGAGAAATTAAAAACGACCTAAATAAATGTTCATTGACTGAAATATTCAATAGTGTTAATTAAGCTCTCCATTATCCATGTAGTGATATATAAATTTAGCAAAATCACTGAAAAACTTCCAGCAGGCTATTTTGAGGCAATAGGAAAGATGACTCTAAATTTTATGTGGAAATTCAAAGGATGAAGACTAGACAAAATGACCATGAAAAAAATAAAGTTGGATGGGTAATGCTACCTGGCTTTAAGGCTTATAGTTACAGTAATCAAGACAGTGTGATATTGATGTCAAGATGGACAAAGAGATCAGTGGTACAGAACAGTCCAGAAATAGCCTACACATATATGAAGAACTTAAATTTGATCAAGGTGCCAAAGTAATTCACTGGGGCAAAAAGAAAGTTTTATTTTTCATCAAATAAATCTTGACCTCTATCTCATTCCATGCTCACAAAGATTATAGATTTAAACATAAAACTCAGAAACAATGTTTATAGAAGAAAATATAAGACAATATCTTCATAATCCTGAAGTAAGCAGAGTTCTCAGACCAGACACAAAAAGAACAAACTATTAAATGGTAAATTGGACTTCATCAAAACCAAAACTTTCTGCTCAATAAAGAACTCAATTAAGAAAATGAGTATACAAATTAAAGACTAGTAAATAAATCTGTAGCATACATATCTGACAAAAGACATATCCAGAATGTAGAAACACCTCCCACAAATTAATAAAAAAAAAATGAACATGCAATTCTTTAAAATGGGCAAAAGAATTGAACATTTGACAAAAGAAGATATATGAAAGGCAAAGGAGCATATAAATGAATATTCACTATCATTATTAAAATACAAATAAAAACCATAATGAGATACCAATTCATACCTAATAGAATGGCAAAAATTTAAAAAGTCTAGAAACATCAGATGTTGGTGAGGATGGGAAGCAACTGAAACTTTCATTCATTGCTGGGAGGAGTATAAAACGGTCCAACCACTTTGAAAAACTCTGGCAATTTCTTATAAAGTTAAATATATAACTTCTCTAGAATCCCACAATTACACTCCTAGGTATTTATCCAAGAAAAATAAAAGCATATATCCACAAAAGGCCATAGATAAGAATGTTTAAAGCAGTCTTATACATAATAGCCCCCAACTGAAAAAAAAATCCAAATCCATCAACAGGAAAATGGATTTAAAAATCATATATCAATACAATGGAATATTATTTAGTAATGAAAAAGAACAAACTTTTGATATACTCAACAACACGGATGTATCTCAAAATCAAACTTAAGCAAAAGAAGCCAGACATAAAAGGGTACATACTGAATGATTCCATTTTTATGATGCTAAAATACAGGCAAAACTAACCTATGATGATAGAAATCAGATGGTGGGGGTGTGGAGACTGACTGGAAATAGGTACATGCAAAGTTTCTTGGAGAATATATTTCTTATTTCTGGTGGTTAAGTTACATAGGTGTATACAATTGTCAAAATTCATCAAACTGTTTCAGTTAAGATGTGTGCATTTATTATATGTTAATTTTATCTTTAGAAATAAATAATATTGTATGTCAACTGTAATTGAAATATTTTATAAAAGAAAAAACTGTCTTGCAAATCAAAAGTCAAAATGCAGTTTTAAAAACAAATTAAATTTCATTATTATTGGTTTAACTCATGTAATTAAATACAGGCACTAAATGAACTACCCATTTGTATTGTTCATTTCCATATACCTTGGAAATCAACGTCAGTTATTTTTCCATTGGCTAGGGCATAAGGAAGAAGCCTTATTATGTAAACTAAAACACAAAATGGCACTTCATAGAATATGACTCTATCTGTACACACCAAATAAAATGTATGTATAAAATATTACTGTAGAACACAAAAGAATTCTAACAAATGTGTTTATATAGAACACTGATTATAGTACTTGACTATAAGATTACTGCTCTCCTTGAGAGTACAAAAAGGGTCAGGCTCAAGGCCATTTCTATGAATAAGTTGAAGCTGCTTTTTGGAAGGCAAGGATGTAACTTCAGTGATGCTGATCCATTTATGTTCCACGAACTCCCCTGAATCTTTCTGCTGCCAGCCATAAAACTGGAGGTCTATAGAACATCAGCTAAGTCTAAGACCCACAAAGTGAATTAATTTACCCAAGGCTTTACAAACAATGAAGTAGGATTAAAATTCAAGTATCTTGATTCCCTGTTATGATTAATCAGCAAACATGTTTTAAATATCTACTTTTCTAGGTTCTGGGGGTAAAAGGAAACCTCACTGTCAAGTAGGTCAATGATAAAGCCCAACATTTATGTAGCACTTAACAACTTTAAAAAGAGCCTTTACATTTATTATGAAGTGACCAGGATAATATTACTGTCTATTTTACTGATTAGGAGAGAGAGACCCATACAGAAATAGTAGACCGAGTTTCCAGGCATATTATTTTAGCTAAATGAAGCAGAACTAACTTGAGATTTGCTTTATTTTAAAAGAACAAGTCATCAAGTATTTATTATGTATCACTTTAACCTGACCGCTTTTTGTGTTTTTTAGTATAACTTAAAACAATATATATTTCTATGAGACTGAAACCCCTTAAATCTCTCTACTTCTGATGTTTCTTTTTTTCATCTTCTCATTCTTTAATTGTGAACTTCTCTACGCTTCAGTCCTTGGTTCTCTGGTCTTCATTTGCTATATTATCTCCCATCCTCACTCTCCTTTGGTCTGGTCCTCAAACAGATATGACTTTCAGATGTGGGACCTCCAACTCTGATCTCTCTCCTTAGGTTCAGTTCTGAATTTCTTATAGCCTGATGGTTATTTCCATTCTGATATCCTTTTACTTCAAATTCTACATACATCAAAAACTAAATTCATCATCTTCCCTGTAAAATAATCCATCTGTCATTTTTTCAGTAATATCCACACCTAAAATCTCAGAGTTACTTTTGACTCTTCCCCTCCCACAGCCAACAAGACTTCCTCTTTTCTTCAGTGTTTCCTGAATGTCACCATCTGGGTTTAGGGCCTAATTGCCTCTTGTCTGAACTCTTAGGGCAGCCCCCTCTCTAGCCTCTGCCTCTACTCTCTATCCACCTAATTCCAATCCATCTCCCACATTACCACCAATTTAACCTTTCCTCTTCCTTGCTTTCATCTTCTCATTATTCTCTTCAAAAACCTTTGGTACCAATTCAACATTCTAATGGATAAAGTCCAAACAATCACAGTTTCTCAAAATCAGACCTCAACTACTACTCTTCTCTATGTGAACACACTGGTGTAGTCAAAAGGATTCACTCGTGTCCCAAATGTGCCCTATGCTTTCTCACTTCATACCTTTTGTTTCTGCCATTCTCCTCCTGTTAGAATGCCTTCAGGGTATCCTCATTCTTCAAACCTAATCATACCACCTCTGTTCTACCTCAGCTCAAATGCATCTCTGTCATCTTTGACTTTGCACGGAACATACTGTCTACACTACTGAAATGGTACTGTCTTGCTTACTTCCATTTCTTCAGGTGGACACTGGAGGTTACAGGTCAGCCATATATAATTATTTGATAGTTCCTATATTGCCAAGTCCAGAGCCTTGCACACAAATCAGTGCTCAGTAAATATTTGTTGACTGAATGACAACTGAAGCTGTTTGCTATCCATATGAAGTTTAGAGTAGAAAATTTCCATTTAAAAAATACTTGTATATATACTCTGCTTAGTTGTTACCTTGTTAACTATATTTTTTATGAAGATTTTTTTCCAGGGTATGTTGATGCAGATCTGGTTACTGGGATGGTAATTTGAGGAGGATAATAAATGTTACATTTCGAAAACCAGACAATAGGAACAGTTCTAGAGACATGGTTCCACATTCCAAACATCTTTGCCCTGGGCAGTTTTAATGCTTATAGTTCATCAGTCCTTAAGTTACCTTCAAAATTAAGTCAGCTGTAATATTTTTTAATATAAATATATTTTAAGAAGTTAAATTGATATAACTGGCAATGGAGGCCTGGAATCTTACTTCACTATAATGGACATCCATCATTCCAGCATCTTCTTTCATTGCTCCTTCTTCATCTATATTGGGAGTAATTTTCTTGAAGGCTGAACATCCATTAGGGAATAATTCTGTGTGAATAAAAAAGTGATGTAAATTTATTTTTAAAAAGTGTTTTATAAATAACAGCCTTACAGGGATTGTTTATCCTTAAAAATAAACTCATAAGTGAAATTTATACTTAAAACAAAAAAGAATTTTACAAATTATTTCCATCTACTACACATCCTACCAGTCTTTATCCTAAAAAGTGAGCTCATCTTATTCATTAGTTTCATCCTCTGACTACACATCATTTTCAATGGCTAGTACAGTAAATGCTTCCCTAGTATGATCTAAGAATTGTTATGAACATTTTGATCCTTTGTACATTTATCTTCTCTCATTTAAACAAAGGGGGCATGTACTTTTTAGGTAACCACAGAATGAGCTTTTGTAAACCATCTCTAGTTCCAGAAGAACTTTGGGGGAAAAGTGGTTGTTGAAGGAGACATAGCCTGTGACTTGTAAGACAGACAAAAAAAACTCCAAAAAACAAAAAATTAAAAAACAGATGGCAGGCATGAAGCATCCTTGCAGAAACAGGACAGGGCACTAGAAGAACCAGAGCTTTTAGCGTTAAGACAGACCCAGCTCTATCACTAATTGTGTGATTTTAGACTTGTTTTTCTCTCTGAGACTGTAAAGTTTCATCATCTGTAAAATGGAGATAATACTTGAGAGTTAAATGAAATGTAGTGTTTAGAACAGAACCTAGCGTTTAACAAGTGTTCAATGAATTATGACCAAAGCTACCAATAATAAGCTAGCTTATCCAAGATAGAATAAAATAATTGTCGTCCACTCGTGTAGTGACTCTGTAGCTGGACCTCTGGGAGGTAGGAAGTAAGCTCAAGCTGAAAACAGTTTCTGTAGAATTGTGGGCCAAACTCCTACTGTCAGGCAAAAACCTAGATAAAGACCACATGGTCACCCTACGGATCCTGGAAAGGGAAATATGTCCAAGCACTCTTGCTGTGCCTACCTTTATCCTTATCTCAGTGGGCTGCAATTTCAGAGTTAAGGAAAATTCAACATCCTTATAACAGAATCTGCTAGTCAGTGAAAAGCGGCTGGTCACAAGGGAACAAACAGTTGTTGTAATCTACTGTTCTACAATCTCTCTAATAGTGATACTGAGAAATAATGACCTACTCACAACTTAATATCTGGTAAACTTCCTTGGGTTAGAGGTTGGGGAAGGTTTAAGAAAGTCAAACCGCATATTGAGGCGACTTCTCAGAATTCTGGTGGAAAAAAGGTCATGTACCAGGGCTTGGATTTTGCCAATTCTTCCTGTCTAAAGACAAATATCTTCTGATAAGATGCTTGATAGAACATAAGTTATCAAGTAAGCGACCACCCTCTTATAACAGAGAATTTGAATTGTGGTGAGGGAAGATGGAGTAATTTTGAAGTAATTTGTTAAGAATGGAAAAACACATAGGGAGTGGTCAATGGATTTCTCTTAAGGCAGAAGGAGAGAGAGAAATGAAAATGAGATTCACTTTGACCCACTGGACTTTAAAACTGTTTTTGTTCAAAGAAATTATGTAATAAAAAACACTGAAGACAGAGCATGACACAATTCATTTCTGAAGATAAGTATGCCTAAAATGATCTGTTATAGATTTCTATTCAAAGTACTGGACCATGACAAGATAGGGAACCTGTACCAGAATGCTAAATCAATTCATCAGTTCCTTCATCAACGAAGTCATTTTATGGGGAAAAAAAAAAAGTCACATGAACTATAAACATTGTACTCAATGACAGTAGATTTACATTCAGGTTAATACTCCTTATTTTGTGGACCAGTAACAAACAGTTCTTAGACTGGCAGCTGACCAATAGACTCACGTGATCACCTCTATGAAGTCAAGAGCTAGAAAGTAAGGAAGAGAGCCCCAAAACTCAAGTGAAGTGATAAAGAATGTAGTCCTTAACAAAGAAAAGGGTCAGTCCCTGGAGTCCTCGGGCTGCTAGGTCCATAACTAGCAAAGCAAATTCCTGTCTTTTCTGAGATTATTTTAAGTGATTCCCAAATCTGGAATTTTTCATCATTTCTTTATTCAATTTTGTATAGAATAATGTGATTTAGAGAAGGACAAAAAGAGGCATACTCCTATGCCTGAAATCAGAGGAGGCTAACGCATCTA
>NW_006430057.1:1172995-1174250 GCF_000325575.1 Pteropus alecto
GAAAGAGTCTTGGTGTGCATCTTATGTAGAAGGAGAGTAATTACGTTTCTTTTCAGAAACAGGTCAACACCTACTTTCAGAGGCTGTATCTGCGTCATCTGGTATAAAGACTTGTGTTACGGATCTCCACCTTCAGAGTCCACTATTTTTGCTTAAGAGTGTTATCTTGGTTCCTATACCTGATGACATCTCTCTACCCAGAGGAGGCTATATCCCTTTGTTTGCTTAAGTTATCAATAACCACCAAATTATCCAATGATATATGAGGATCCTTTTGTTTGTTAGGGTCTTTAAAATACTTGGAGAAACTTCTCATTCCCCTTAGTCCTAGAAATATTTTCAGATGAAAAAAGTTACTGAATCTGGAAGTGGCCAGTGTGTATGTCCCAACAGAGGCATGTGTTTTGAGAGATCTCACTTTGTCCTATGTAACATTCATTATATACAGTGGTCTTGAGAGTCTGCTATGCCTTTTTGGTATGTGATCTGGATTCCTGACTTTGGCCTTTGTAGCTGTAGCTTCCGGATTCCTAACTGTTGACCTAGGGAAAACAAGATGCAAACAGTCCAAGTAGAGAACACTAACTCAAGCACAAATTATCCCATGAAAAAAGTAGAGAGGAGTTTGGAAGATGGGCAAGCAGTCCAATCCTTGATAAAATATGACTGCTGGTCAGAAGAAGGGTAAGAGGTAAGACTCCTGAGGGGAGGGCAAAAAGGAAATAAGCTGTGATTGGGAAGAAACTGGGGAATAAAAAGCTTTGTAGAACTGAAGATATCTGATCCTGAGTACAAAGACTTTGGAATGGAATCAATTTTACCCTATAAGGAATGAAACGAACATATTCTCTGGGAAAGAAAATTTCTTTTTCAGGGTTGAAGGGGGCGGGACCTATAAGCCTGAGGCTTTGCGGAACCTTGGGTGCTATGTGGTGGTAGAAGAATGCAGAAACATGACTCTTGACTTCCCTGGGAGAAAACAGTTGTGCCCTTTCTCAGGAAGAGAAGAAGGAGAGGTACATGAAGTCTAGCCTCAAAAGAATGAGACCTAGAATACTGTGAGGTTCTCAAACAAAAGAGAAATAAAAAAATATTAGATGTTTTTTATTTTGTATTTTCCAGGGTTGGAGTAACTAACACCCAGTATCACCACTTCAAGGTAACTTAGGTAAAAGAAAGAGAATGGTAATCCTTAAGGTCTCTCTGGGAGAAAGAGCAAGAGCTCTGGCCCTCTGAAAGAACTTTCATGCTGGGG
>NW_006430057.1:1174282-1201470 GCF_000325575.1 Pteropus alecto
TTTCAGTTCAGTGCCTGGAACACGAGAAGAGGATCTAGAAATGGTACTTCACTGGTTTTCTGTAGTCAAAGGGACAAACTATTTTTTATCTTAAAAACTCTAAACAGGAGAACATCTGTCTCTGATGTGTCAGCTGGTAAGTAGTATTCCATCTTGATTTAAAAATATGCTTTATAGGAAGATCTTTGGAAACATAGAGGAGTGAGAGATGTCCCCAGAACTCTCCCCTCGAAACAACAATAAGCTGAACATCTAAAACTCAACAAAAAACACCCAAACTGCACATCAGCACATCTGAGCATGGGATCTGCGCATAAGAGTTACAACGGGACAGATCCCCAGGTGTGGGTTGATGGACTAGGAGAAATGAAGCTGCCTCTCACAGTGCCAGAGCTCCCTGTATGGGGAGGAGGAGGGGAGAAGCAGCAAAGAGTTCCTGAACAGCCCTGCCTGGGAAAGCTGTGAGCTTTTTGCAGCCGGTGGCATGGCCCAGTCATCGGGACAGAAGGCAAAGAAGCGGGACAGCAGAAAAACAACAGCTGATTTTTACTGGCCGTGGTTGTAAAACTGAGGTTGAGCCGCAGTCCCCAGCTCTCAACCCAGAAGGCCCCTCCCCCTATACCCTCCGAGATAGATCACCGTGGAGCCCCAGGGGAATCTGAGCAAACGCTACTGAACCTGTTGCAAATACTGACAGAGACTGAAACTGAGGGTAGCGACTGTGATTAATTATCTACTAGAAAATAAAAAGTCATTTTAAGGCTTTATGTAAAGCAGGGATCCAAGAGGCTTAGATGCCACCTAATGGAAACCAAAAACAAAGTGCTTTCTTTTCAGCAAGCTAAAGAGAAACCTTTATATAATAAATCTTCTTTCTGGAAATAAAGGCAGAATACACTTCCATTAAAACCCAGGAGGAGAAATAGTTCATTAAACGCCATGAACAACCGAGGTGACAAGGCATCTCAGAAAGAAAGAGAACAATCTCCAGAAAATAAACTTAAAGGCATAGAAATATGCAACTTGAATAACAGAGAATTCAGGATGGTACTTCTGAAAAAACTCAATGAGTTATGACTCGAGTCATATCGACAATTTCATGAATTGAAAAAACAACTAGATGAGCAGAATGAGTTCTTTAGCAAGGAGATTGAAATCCTTGAAAACAACAGAATACATCTTCTGGAGATAAAAAAAAACACACTTCAAGAGTTGAAAAATGAATCAGCAAGCTTGGAAAATAGAGTCGACCAAATGGAGGAAAGAATCAGTGATATCGAAGACAGAAATCTAGAAATAAATCAGAAGGAAGAAGAGAGAAACCAAAAAATGAAAAATAATGAAAGAGAAATGCAAGAACTAGCTGATACTATCAGGACAGGAAACAAGAATAAAAAATCGAAGGTGAAAAAAAGGAACGGCGACTAGAAAGCATTTTCAGACAAATAGTTGACAAGAATTCCCAAATCTAAGGAATGAGTTGGAGCTTAGAATTCAAGAAGTCAACAGAACACCTAATTATCTCAACCCAAAAAGGCCTTCACCAAGACACATTTTATTAAAATTATCAAAACTCAACAACAAAGACAGAATTCTCAGGGTAGCCAGGGAGAAGAAAACAGTAATACATAATGGAAACCCCATTAGATTATCCTCGGACTTTTGAGCACAATCCTTACAAGCCAGAAAGGAATGGAATCAAATATTTAAACTATTAAGTGACAGGAACTACCAGCCTAGAATAATGTATCCAGCTAAACTCTCCTTCAGCTATGAAGGAGAAATAAAGATCTTTCCAGACATACAAAAATTGAGGGAATTCTCCACTACGAGGCCTGCAACATAGGAAATATTGAAATGGTTCAGCTCACCTAAAACAAAATGACAAAAAATATATATATAATTATGCCTAAGGTGACTATCAGGCAAACAGATACAGAGGAGTGCAATTCATACTAAAAACAGGTCATTATAAGCTTAAATAAGAAAAGAATTGCTATAGCAAGATAGTAATGAATGTTCAGCATACACAGGGACAAATTGAGCTAACAATGACTGAAAAGAGGAGGATTCAAAGATCCCAATGCACAAAGGGGAACGGAGATAAGGCATGCACAGAAGAAAATGGATGACCATATATATGTAACTATTCTTTACATTATTCGTAATGGTAACCACACACAGAAGATTCAGAACTAAATTATATAACATAAAAGAAGAAGAACCAGTGGCAAAACCAACAAAAGTCAATCAAAATAAAGAAAAGAGAAACACAAGGACAAGGAAGCAATAAAAACACCGAGCTTTCAGAAAACAAGATAAAATGGCCATGAGAAGACCTCACCAATAAAAAGGCACAGAGTCGCAGAATGGATCAAAAAACAAAACCCAACCATATGGTGCCTCCAGGAGACACATCTCAGCTCCAAAGACAAATATTGACTCAAAGTGAAAGGGTGGAAAATGGTATTTCAAGCAAATGAAATTCAGAGAAAAGCAGGAGTAGTGGTACTAACATTGGATGACACAGACATCAAAATAAAAAAGGTGAAGAAAGATACTAAGGAACACTTCACATTGATAAAGGGAATCATGCACCAAGAAGACATAACACTTAATAATATCTATGCTCCCAATCAGTGAGCCCCGAAATATGTAAAGCAATTACAAACAGAACTAAAGGGAGAAACAGACCAAAACATTATCGTAGTAGGGGACCTAAATACCCAGCATCGCTAGCTATCAGGGAAATGCAAATCAAAGCCATAATGAGATACTATCTCACACCTGTTAGAATAGCTATATTCAACAGGACAAGAAATAACAAATGTTGGAGAGGATGCAGAGAATAATGAACCCTCATACACTGTTGGTGGGAATGCAAATTGGTACGGCCACTACGGAAAACAGTATGGAGGTTCCTCAAAAAACTAAGAATTGATCTACCATATGATCCAGCAATCTCTCTACTGGGTATTTACCCCAAAGACTTGAAAACTCATATCCATAAAGATATTTGTACGATAGAGGATGAGCAAAAGAAGATGTGATACATATATAAAAGGGAATATTTCTCAGCCATAAGAAGAGATGAAATACTGCCACTTGTGACAACATGGATAAACCTCAAGATAATCGAGATAATCATGCTACGCGAAATAAGCCAGACAGAAAAAGTTGAAAATCACATAATATCACTTATATGTGGGAAATAAACCTAAAAGCAACAAATGAACAGGACAAACAAACAGAAACTCATGGACATGGACTACAAACTTGTGGTTACCAGAAGGTATGGGGTGAGGGAGGAGGAGGGAGGGATATGGGGTAAAGGGGGTCAAATATAGCGGGTAGGGGGAGGGTGGTTTGGGTAAAAGGGATCAAATATATGGTAGCTGAAGGAAACTGGACTATGGGTAGTAAACACAGAATATACAGATGTCAAATTATAATGTACACTTGAAAATTATATAATTGTATTAACCATGTTACTCCAATAAATTTAATTTAAAGAAAAAGCTTTATAATGATTTCAAGAGAAATGGCATAGGACTGATACATCAGAAAAATTTTGGCAATTGAAATGCCAGAGATTTATAATACATCTACTTCTTCCATTTTGTATTCATTATCAAAGGATACTTAATGATAGAAAACAAAGGGTTCCAGAATTGCTCAATTTGTTTTGTTAAATAAGTTAGTCTAAAGTGTAAATAAAACTTTTTTTTTTTTTTTTTTTTTAGTTTTGCACTGCAATGTACTTTTATTTACTCTGTGGCTATCCAGGTCTTATCTAGATCATGGAGTTCTCAGATTGGATGGCAGCACACCATTTCCACTTTCTGTAATCCTGTCATGCATGTAATACAGAAATAAAAATTCCCTTCTGATATAGCTATTTTTCAAATAGGTCAGTTTCCTGATCTTATTTACTGCATAAGCATTACTGTTTTCCTATTTAAAAAATATCACTTAGTGGCTTCCTTAATACGTGTGAGTCAAAATTTCAGAAATGTTTCAAAAATGAACTTTTAATCATTTAGTCTTCAGTTTCAGCTACTTGTGCCTGTAAAGCAGGGGTCCCAAACCTCCAACCAGTATCGGTCCATGCCTGTTAGAAATGGGCTGCACAGCAGGAGGTGAGCATCGGGTGAGCAAGTAAAGCTTCATCTGTATTTGCAGTGGCTCCCCAGTGCTAGCTAGCATCACCACCTTAGCTCATCAGGCATTAGATTCTCGTAGGAACACCAGTCTCTGGTGTCAAAAAGGTTGGAGACCGCTGATGTAAAGGATGTTAGATGGCTGAACCCTAAAGACAGGTCATTTCTATATATACCCATTCTCTGCAGGAAAATCATGTGACTGCACTGAATTCCCCGCCACAAAATTATAAATTACTGTAGAATTCTCAGTTCAATGTCAATTGGATAGTTGTCATACAAAAAGGCATACAGACCACACATAATTGAGTTACAAAGCAGCAGCATAATGTAGCACAATATAGACTGTGAGATTAACTTTAGAGAGGGTGAGTACTTGTATAGAAGTAACATTTTATCTACTATAAAAATGCATAACTTATACAAAACCTACAAACAGTGAAGAGAGTATGGTAAATACAAGATTTGTAAAAACTATGTTATGTTATCTAGCATAGAATCCTTCAGAGATATTTGATATTTCAGTCTCTCTCTCTTCACTGGATTTTTTTTTTCCTTTCTTTTTTTTCTGCTGGCCCTGTCTTCACTTTCTTCATTAGTATTCTCTATTATGTTGTGGTTGATTACTGTCTTGAACATCAGATCAAGAGTCTTTGAACCTGTTTGTTCTTTTTGTAGCTTTTTGTTTGGCCCTTTCTTCCTTTGACCTTTGGTTTTATTTGCTTCTTCATGCTGTCTTTGTTCTGCAAGAGATTTATTCAGCACTTGTGTGATTGCAGAATCTCCTTGGCTAACCAAACACATGCTCTTAAACTTCTTAAACATCTGTAAGACTTTTCCATGATAATCAAACTCACTTTGAACCACCATATTTTTTTCACTGTTCTAATCATCTGTTCCTGAGCTTGTTGCATTGTGACCTGAAAAGAAGCCAAGTTCATCCAAGGCCTCAATACATCTGTTTGAATCAAAATTATCAATCTTAAGTGAATTTTTTATAACGGCATGTATGCTTTGAAGTTAAGAATCCATTGACGTTTCTCACTCCTCCACTTTCTTAATTCTTGGCTTCTTTCCTTCATCTTCTGCTACTTAGTTTCCATTTGTTCCTCATGCTTGCATTTTCTATCTGCTGCTTCTTTCTCACATTGGCCTTTCCGCATATTCCTTCTATGAACAGTCTGAAAGTTTCTTCCACCATTTCTTGATCATCTCTTTCCTCTTCAGAATCAGAGGTTGATATAACCCCTGTTTTAACGAAATGTTCCCTGATTCGACTTCTTCCCACTTTTTTTGTCTGGCTCTTCTCTTAGCTTATCTTCTTTCTGGACTTCCTCATCATTTATAAACTGTTTTTTAGGTTGTTTTTCCTCTTGCCCCCTTTTCTTACTTTTGTCTCCTTCAGTTACCATGTCACTCGCTGAAGGACAGGTCTGTTTTACCATTTGGAGTCTACCACTTGGTTTTGGAATCCTGACTTCCGTGGCTGCAGGTCATCCTTTTTAAGGACTCACTTTTAGATTTACAGATGATGTTGCTATTGTCATCACTCCTACCTTTAGTTTCTACTTGCTTTTCTGCCTTTCTCTTTCTCCTTCTCAAAAGAAGGTGGGACATCTGAATGACTGAATCTAAGAGGGGGAAACCCTGAGGATTTTCCTACTGCCACCATTTTAGAATAAGGTTTTCTAGTTAAAGCAAGTAAAATTTTCCAGGTTTAAAAATAAATGGCACCTATAAACAAATATGTAAACCTCTCCTAAATTTAACATTACTTTCTGTTTAAAATGCAAGACATCAATTTTTCCTCATCAGAGAAGGACTCTGATTTCTGTGGAGCATAAATTCTAAAAAATCTTGAAGGTATTATGAAATATTTAAATGATTAGATAAAAGCACTATTTCCACTTGCTGAAACATGTCAGCAAACATTGTTTAGTGTTCAGGCTAGCTGCCTCAAGCTAACGTATAAAAAACCACAACAATACGTATATTCTATTTTTGCTGCTATTTTGTCCAATCCTACAGTTCTATTGCTAAAGCTTAAGGACTGAGAATGAAGATAAATAATTCTTGACTTTTGCTTAGCTTTAAGGTCTTTGCACTTGTGAAAAAAGACTCTAAGGAAATAGGAAATACTTTAGTATTTTTAACTATTTTCAATATCTCAAAGGTATAGTGGACATAAAACTCTAATTTTGTTTTTCTACGTATTAAAATGATCAGAACATGTTAACCTAATTTATTTGAAAGATAACGCTAAAAATTTATTTAGCACTATGTTTAGGGTTCTCTTATTTGTCAGTTTATTTAGAATTGCAGGTATTCAATTTCAATATTTATTTTTACTGTAATTTGACAGGCAGACCAATGATGTAGGAAAAAACCTCTAATGGGGCCTTTTAATAGTTAATATTTTTCTCCCTTTTAAACCACGTATGTACTAAAAGGAGAAAACTAGAGTATACCAATTTCAAACAAGTGGATTGTTCAAAAGAATTTCAGTATCAAACCGAAAGTGTTAACCAGAGTGATATGAATCCCACGAGATGGTTTCATTTTGACCTAATGTTACTCATTCGACTGCCTTAAAGGAAGTAGGTTGGCCGTTATGATAGATAATGGGAGAATTCTTTGTGATGTCCACTACCAGTCAACTTTTTGATATATAATACTAAGTTTAAGGTGTTATGTGTTGATTTAATATACATATATATTGCAAAATTAACACGGGAGCAGTAATCACCACAAATATTTACCATTGGGAGGGGTAAAAACATTTAAGATCTACTCTCTTAGCAACTTTCAAGGATATAATGCGGTACTGTTAACTATAATCGCTATGTTGTACATTAAGGCTCCAGAACTCATTCATCTTATAGTGGACATCTGTACCCTTTGAACAACATCTCATTTCCCCTAGCCCCTGGTAACTACCATTCTACTGTTTTTACATGTTCAGCTTTTTAAAAATTCCACATATAAGCGAGATCATACAGTATTTGTCTTTCTCTGTCTGACTTACCTAAGCATAATGCCCTCAAGGTCCATTCATGTTGTCATGAATGGCAGGATTTCCTTCTTTATCATGGCTGAATAATATTCTGTTGTATATATGTGCCACATCTTCTTTACCCATTCATACAGATCATTTTCACATGTTTTCATGTTACCAATTACTATCCTTTCGTTTCAGCTTGAAGAACTTCTTTCAGCATCTCCTGTGAGGCAGGTCTACTGGTGATAAACTCCTTCAGCTTTTGTTTGCCTGAGAAAGTCGTTATATGTCCTTAGGACAACTTTGCTGGATAGAGTATTCTTGGTTGGCAGATCTTTTTTCCTTTCAGCATTTTGAATATTCCACTCTCTCCTGGCCTGGAAGGTTTCTGCTGAGAAATCTGCTGACAGCCTTATGGGGGTTCCCTTGTAAGTTACAAACTTCTTTTCTCTTGTGGCCCTTAGGATTCTTTGTCTTTGATTTTTGACAGTTTTATTACAATGGATCTTAGAGAAGATCTCTTTGAGTTTGTTTTGGGATCTATGAATTTCACGAACTTGGATGTTCAAATCATTCCCCTGATTTGGGTGGTTCTTAAGCCATTATTTCTCCCTGGAAGACTGCCACAAATTAAATATTAATGATTATTCTTTTCGTTCCACTCTCACTCTCCTCTCTTGAGATTCCAATAATTCGTACATTGTTTCTTTTGATAGTTACCCATAAGGCACATAGGCTTTCTTTATTCTTTTTCATTCTTTTCTCTTTGTTCTCCTCTGATTGGATAATTTCAATGGTCCTCTCTTCTAATTCACAGATTATTTCTTCTGCTTGATACATTCTGCTGGTAATGCTCTCTATTGCATTTTCACTTATTCATTGTATTTTTCAGCTCAAGTCGTTTGGTTCTTTTGATTTCTATCTCTGTTTAATCTCATTTTGTTTGTGTATTGTTTTCCTGATTTCATTGAATTGTTTTTCTATTTTGTTGCAACTCACTGAGTTTCTTTAAAACAGCTATTTTTAACTTTTTATTAGGTAAATTGCAGATCTCCATGTCTAAGTTTGGTTACTGGTAGATTATTATGATTCTTTGGCAGTGTTATGTTTCCTTCATTTTTCATGTTCCTTAAAGTCTTGCACTGCTGTCTTCACATTTGAAGTAGCAGTCACTTATAACTATCATGACTTTGACTTTAGGAGAGAAAATACCTTCCATCTGCCCTGCTAGGAATTCTGAGGGTTTCACAGACCTTCTATGGTTATATCTGCTCCACATTTCTTGTTCCCTTTTCTGGCAGAATCTGCTCCACATTTCTTGTTCCCTTTTCTGGCAGAATTCTTAAGCCTGGATGCCTTCTCTCCATCATGCAATACACCAGGACAGGTGCTAACAGCCTCCCTTTTGCTTGCCCAAGAGTGGTGCTAAAGCTCAACTTTGTGTTCTCTCCATGGCTCAGAGTCTGGCTGGCTTTCTGCACATACTCGCTAGTCATCTAACAAAGCTTTCTCTCACCACCATCAGGAACACACAAGGATAGAAGAGTGTGCATGGAACACTAGGGGTACCTATGGGCCAATTGGAGGGATCTATGGGCTAAGTGTCCCTAGCAGTTTGTTGGTGGGTTTCTTGATGGAGTCTACAATGCCATTAGTAAGATCCATGTCCCTTTAATGTCCTCTGAGACTCCTGTCTGCCTCTCTCTAAGGCTCTTTCTGCCCCGCAGTCAGGAAGCTCATGACTCACTACTCTGGATGGGGCGAAAGGGCAAAGGGTCTCTTTAGCAACGTCCTGTATAGTTGGGGAAGCCAGGTGCCCACTCACATGGTCTCAATTTCCCTGCAGTAGAAATCACAGGAGAGAAGTTCTCTCTTGGCACTGAGCCACACCACCTTGAGGAAGAGGTGACATAAGTAAAGTCAAACAGTTCCTCTTACTCTCTCCAATGCATCTAAACTTATATTTTTTTGCTCCAACAGCGTGCTGGAACTTTTCCACTGGACTCCTGGACTTCCACCGAGGCTCTGTTTATGGGTGATTATCTAAGACAGTGTTCTCCAGGGGCTCTTGGACTGTATGTAACTGAGAGCAACTAGAGCCAGTGTGTGGGCCACTGCAGGGTACACAGCCAAGACTGAGATCTGTCTGCCTATTACCTGAGGCACAAGTGGACAACATTCCCCGCCAGGTCCCTTAGCATATGATGTTAGATCTCATAGCTTCCACAAAAGCACTTTTGTCCATGGATGGATGCTAAATTGTTGTTGGGGGGAAGGATACAGACAAGGGATGTCTTATTTGGCCACCTTCCCGATGTGCTGACTCCTTTTAATAAGAAGGTATATTGCACTAATGTGGCAGTGGACATATAATCTATGGGTAGCTGTTGATGAAGTTTAGGAAGATAAGGGAAAAGTAAGCGATTGGTATTATCCAGAGCTTCTCATGAGCCCTGAGAAGAATTTAATTTGTGGCAGTCTTCCAGGGAGACAGCCTTGGAAAATAAACATTGGACATCGGGACTGGCCTCGTGCTATTTAGCTTATTTTTGTACTCTTCACAAAAGTAGAAGGCAAGATGAACAATCCAGCTTTTAATAATGCGTTTAAACACTTAATGAGGCTAACGGTGAACATATTTTTCAGAGCTCAATTATATCACATTTGTAGCTGCAAGCTACAGAGATAAAAACTGTTTTGCTAACTGAAATTTTCCCCTTCTCTAAGAACAGAAATATCTTACTTTTTCGATGAAGAAACTCTGCAACCAAAGCTGCTACATGGACATAACACATTGCTGCCTGAAAAAGGATGACAAAGAAAACACCGTCAGAATGTGCTCCAGGGGTTTGGCAGGGTTGTATTTTAAACAAAGCCTTAGTCACCTCTGAAAAATCTCCATTTTTTACATGAATCTTGGCCATGCTATCTAGCCAGGTTTTCCTGAGCTCTGGGGTGCTTGCATAGGACTTGGCTAAGCTATACTGGAGATCAATTAACATTTCAGGGTCTTTCTCATGTTCCTTCATTTGAGCAGTGGCCATAAGAACGGTACGGATTCTCTTGGTCAAGTCTTTGACTTCTGTGGGAAATGCAGTTGCCTAATTTCAAAACAGACAAAAAAAAAGAGACATGTTTATTAATATTATTGATGTGCTCTAAGCCTTGGCATCCAATCCTGGGAATAACATATGACTTTTTACTCCTTGTTACAGTTCTTGGTATTTGGTTCTTGGTTCCTGGCATGTGGCACATCTAAAGAGCTTTCATTCTTTTTAAAATATCCAACTAGCTCAGACTTCAAAGGCTCTAAACTTGATGGCAGTATAGTCACAACACATAAAAGCATGGACTCTGGAGTCAGACTACCTGGCTTTGAACCCTAGCTCTTCTACTGTGAATTTTACAGCCATGAGAGCAATCTATATTCACCTGACTGTGTAATTTTAGTTACAACACTAACTAAAAATTGACAGCATACTATGTACCAGGCAGTGGTCTAGGTGCTTTACATGTTTTAACTTTTATGACAACCCTGTGAATTAAGTACCATCAAAATTCATTTTACCAATGGAAAACTGAGGCACATGACAGTCAAGTAGCTTGGCCAAAGATTCATATTTGGTAAGTGGTAGAGATAAGTTTTACACCCAGGTAGTCTGGCTCTAGAGCTGGTGATCCTAGCTACTCTTCCATATGGATAAGCATATCTATCCCATCCACTGACAACCACATACATCTTACCACATAAGGTGAAAACCATACTGGAAAAATGTCCACTTATACAAATAAGAGTTTATGAACCACAGAATACTCTAAAAAGATTATTAACCTCTCTCGAAGTATTGTTTTTATCCTCCAAAATCACTAAGTTAGAATCTCCTCTTTATTCTGGCCATTAAGATAGTCTGATCACTTCTTAACCCCACTAGAGCAAATCACAATTATCTGTATAATTCAAAGAAGATGAATGAAGGACAAACGTAAGGGCTAGAGAGCTTTTCAATGTGAATATAACCAAATGTTAAGAAAATGCTTTTTAGAAGTGCCTTCTTGATTCCTTTAAAAATAATAATAATATACATAAAAGCTCCTTCTTACACATTGAGATTACATTTACTAGGAGATAGGCATATTTTGCTATAATAGAGTTTATTGGTAGTAACTGTCATAACAGAATAAAACTAAGTCATTTCAGAAATGAGTCATGAAAAAGATTTCCTATCAAGGAGAGCTAAAACAGACACCATTGACTTTGAAAAAGTTACTAATCCAACATTTATATAACATGGAATTAAGGATGGTAAGTAACTAGTAAAATAAACTCTTGAGAGTATGAATAAAAGATCCTAAATGACAGAAGTTGTTTCTGTGTTCATGGGATTAGTTAGAGCATATACTGATCTCCTGGTGAACCAGCAGAACTGGCTGGAAAGCAAACTTTCCCAGCCTGAGGACAGCTGGCACTACTCAGTGTATTTTTTTTTCCACTCTAAGCAATGTTCCTGTGGGAATTTTTCTTTGCTACATAGATTCTACATGTTCCAAACATCAAGTATGCTATGGCTATGAGTTTTATTTTTTTCATTTTTATACAATATTATCAAATTATGCTGGAAGATGATCCTTCCCAAGAATGGGGATGATTCTTCTGGGGAGTGGGGAATCCTCTAATTGGCAAAGGATTCCTCTTCTCTCGTACACATGTATCACTGAAGATAAGAACCTACTCTCCATGCAATAAAACAACAAATGAATTATGACAATGTTACCGGTTTTAAGCATATAGGTAAGAAAGAGGAATGGTGGTCAGAGTCTTTAGGTGTGCCGACATGTATCTATGGCAAGCCACTATTAGTTAACAGATGATTCTTGAAACTCAGGAAGTCATCAAATAATGAATCCCATTTGTATCATTCTTCTTTTGTTGGCAATGGATCAGGCAGCTGTTAGCTGCTCTAAGAAGTGAAATTTCCTGAAATTTCAAACTCAGCACTTAATTAAGCAATATTATAAATGGCAACGACTGTTAGGAAAGAAAGGATCCATTTATTTTCTGAGCAAGTTTAGAAATCAAGCCCAGAAAAAAAATATTTAAACACTACTAGCTATAACAGCTGTGGATATACAGTATAGTCAATCATCTAATATTGAATATTTGCTATACATCAGAGTGTTCTAGGTGTTAGAAATACAGTGGTGTACAAGACAAAGCCTTGACTCATGAAGCTTATATTCTATACACTCTATTCTAGGAGTGTAAACTTCCCTAACAGTGAAAGTGGTTGTAATTTATTACTTGAAGTAAGAACATACCTTCATCGGTCTGTCACTATTTGCGAAATTATTAATAATGAATAAAGACTCCTGAAATCTTGATCCTCCACTTAGTGCTACATCAGCTATCAGCTGGCTTACAGCAATTATTATCTGTGGAAGAAACAAGCATTACTTGTCAAATGTCTTGAACAAATGCTATTTATTTTCATCATTGTATAACCCCACAAGCACTCATATGAAATGTTTCTTTTAAAGATTCTACACAGTTCCATTATAATCTACCTTCTTCAGACATGAGGGGCTTAAATTCTTCTACTGAAGTAACAACTTCAAAGGTCCCAATTTCAAATTTTATTGGAACTTTTCTTGGTTAGATGTGAAAATTTTTTCAAAGCTCATAGTTCCGCTAGACCCAAAACAGTCTCATAATAGTGAACTGAAATAAGAGTGCTCAGGTCTCCATTTTGAATATGCTTGCTAGGTAGCACCTATAGCAAAGCTTGGAATAAATGACATTTTCTTCAATGGGTTCTCATTCTTTTTCACTAGCCCAGGTACTGGACTCTCAACTCTAGCACCTCAGCTCCCTTCTTTGTTTCTGATTAGGACCTACCTAGTTTAGACAGCAGTATATGTAATGGCCTTTGATGGTGCTTTTTACTCTCAGGATCCCTTTGAGGAATGCCTAAATGATTCATGCTAAGGTGTTAATGGCTGGAAACTTTACTCTCTGGTCCTTGGAAGCAGTACACTATAGGAGCTAAGAGTGCAGACTCCAGAGTCAAACTGCCTCAGGTTCAAATCCTGACTTTATCAATTATTCATCTTGTGTCTTTCGAAAAGTTATTTAACCCTTCTGTGCCTTACTTTCTTCATTTGTAATATGGAAATGATAACTCTAAAAGAGATGTTCTAAGGATCAAAGAGGTCATAATCAAAATAATTCTAGTGAACCCTTAATTGAGCGCTTACTATGGTTTTAAGTCTTCGCATTTATTAATTCATTTATATTTAAATAAAGGACTTGAGAGAACTGATGCTTTGACCCAGAAGAACAGAACTTAATGGGGGAATTTCAGGCATGCCGGCATAGTAACTGTAGAAATGTTTTGGAGGAAGGTGATATTCAAGTGACACCTCGTATAAAGGTGAACTATAAAAGTTATAACATATAATGCTGGCTCTAGTATCTAAAGGTAACTAACTATATAGCAGGTTTTTACCAGAAGAATATACTTTTATCCAATTTTCACATTACTAATGACACTTCTAAAAACCTGCTTATGGCTGTTTCCCCACTTATAACCCAGTTTCCAATAAACAATTCCAATGGAAAAGACCATTGATATAAATATGTATCGATGCAGTCAAGATATAAATATGACCAAGGAATTCCCATATTACAAAGAGGTCTACTCGGCCACGAAGTCCCAATTTCGGTTTTGTTCGGAGCTGTTTCATCAAATAAGCAGAAAAATATTGTTGAATACTATCATGTGCTAAATGTTGAATACTATCATGTGCTAAATGTTGAATACTATCATGTGCTAAACATCTATTACATACTAGGCATTGTGCCTGGCACTATACACACGTTATTTTTATCCCTTATGATAAAAGTAACCCTGCAAGGTAAAATGAGGCAAATAGTTAAGACAGATTGAGGAATTTGCTTAGGGTCACAGAGTAAATAATTAGCTGAGCTATGATTAAGGCCAGGTAGGTCTGAGTTCTAAGTTCATACTTTTCACTATGCCTTGAAACTTCTCTAATTTTTTACTTACTGAGCATGCTGGAAAATGAAAACCACAAAAGGTACTACCTATTATGAAATATTTAACAAGTATTTTGTTATTTAATCATCTCATTTAATCCTTACAACAATCCTATGAAGTAGGTACAAATATTTACCACTATTTCATATATGAAGAAACTGAGGCACTGACAGACTAAGAAAGTAACTTGCTCAAGGTCACTCAGTGTGTTGTAGTCCTGGAATCTGAACTAGAGCATATGCTCTTAACATCCATGCTCTAGAGCAGGACTGTCCAACAGAAATATGATGTGAGCCGTATATGTAATTTTAAGTTGTCTAGAATGCACACTATTAAGTAAAAAGACACAGATGAATTTTAATATTTTACTTAGCACAATATATCCAAAATATCATGTCAACATATGGTAAATATAAAACGATTAAGATATTTTACTTTTTTGGTACTTAGTCTTCAAAAGCCAATATATATTTTATATTTATGGCACATCTCAATTCGGACTAGCCACATTTTAAGCGCTAAATGACATGTGGCTAATAGCTATTGTATTGGACTGGGTACCTCTAGACCTTGATCTAGAGGCTAAAGGTTGAATAAAAGAAAGAAGAGGTGCTTTGATTTTCGCTGACCTGCAGATGTGTCCTCAAAAAGGTTTTCCTTTTGGTATATTCAAAGTTGTTTCTCATCAGAAGATACAAAAGTGCAGATGCTTCATTCCTAGTTGAGCTAATTTTTGAGGTGCAGCACTTTAAAACCTCATAGCAAAATGCGGCACACATGTTTACTCTTCCTTTGAAAAAGGCTGAGGGAAACTAAAGAACAGAAAAAAAAAACATAAGTATCTAAACACCCAATCATAAAATTTAATCAACAATCAAGTGCCTGCTATATTCTCACCTAAAACTATGCTTGATGATTTGAAGATACATAATGAACAAAGGACCAGGGCCACACACCTTTTAAATAGTTAAAAACATGAAGGCCAGCATGTGTCAACGACAGAACAATTCACATGAATATACAAGACACCACAAAAATGTGAGGTACTGTCTATAAATGCTATAGGTGTGAGAAGAGCTCACGATGGTCTGGAAAAGATGATAAGTAGGTTCTTGATAATATATACTAAATTAACGAATGACTAAAATGACGAATAATTGATGGGTCTCAATTTGGGCCTTAAAAATCGAAAAGACAATCTGCATTATTTACTCTTCTGCTTTATGTTTAAATAGTTCCTTATATTATGAACTTCCAAATGTTAATAAAATTATAGCGGGAATCTATTCAGCAAGTTGATCTTTTAACAAAATGGGGTATAGATGAAGTGTACAGACACAAATATACACATGTTCATCCTCTGCTCATAAACTGTATTAAGATACATTTTGCATAGGGAAATGTCAATTTCATAATAATTTTTATGAAACAGATAATTACTAGACTTATTGTGGTGATCACATCTAAGGAATATAAATGTCAAATACTATGGTGTACACCTGAAACTGATATAATATTGTATGTCAACTATAATTTTTTTTTAAAAAGATACAGTTTGGCATAGAAAGAGTACAAAAGTGACTACATAATCCTCAAAACAGCCAAGTGGCTGTTACTTTGAGTTTGTATTCAGATAAACTATACATATAATATAGGCTGGTTACAATCACCCATGTGTACATGTCTAGGCAAGCAAGTAGTAAGCTGCTTCACGGTACACAACAGATGTTTTTCAGGGTGTGTGAAGCTAGAGGACCAACTTTTTCAAAATCATTTCTTGGGAATCTTGACTTTAAACCCATGTTATAGGAATCCATTTTCTTTTTATCACCTTAACACCAAGTGCAATGCTATGCAGATAATGAATGCTTAATAAACGTGTTCTGACTGGCAATCAGGAAATCTCATTAACAGTTTCACTAGATTAAACCAAATCTTGCTGGACAAGATATTCTAGTATGAAAATAAAGGCATATGGGAGGGTGTAGCTGTAATATAGTTAATCCACTATAAAAACTCTTCTACTCACACACTTCTCTGAGTGGGAAATGGCCAAAATCATCGATGACCTCCTAATTGTCAATTCCAATGGGCTCCATCTCCCCCTTATCTTATTAAACCAATCTGTATCTCATAATAATGTTGACATTCTTCTCTTTTGGCTTCCATTTACATCCTCTTTTTTTGCCTTCCTTCTTTTTGCCTTGCCTAGTTCTGTGACTGCTCTCTCTCATCTCCTTCACAGATTCCTCTCTCAATCCTTTCCATGTTTTTTCTCCAATGTACTGACTGCTCTTAACCTTTTTTTGCTGTTCTTCTTCCTCTACATACTCTCCAGGGGAAATCAAATCAGTACCATGGATTCAACTACCACTTATAATATGATGACCTCCCTAGTTCACTATGCCTTTCAGTCCCCAGAATTTAAAGCTCCTTCCCAACTCTGGGCCTTTGCATATGCATGTCCTTCTCCCTGGAGTGTTTTCTTTTGAGCTTTTCAAACGCCTGGCCCCTTTTCATATTCCAGGCCTCACTTTAAAAGTGACAAATCTATCTAAAGTAAGCAATCCCCCACAAATTGTTATCTACCTGGGCACCTCGGTTCCTTCCTAGAACTTACCATAATTACTATTTTATTTACTGTTTATTTTGTGTCTCCCTCCCCGCTACTAGACTGAAAGCTTCATATGGGCAGAAACTGTTACCGCTGGGGAGATGTGAAATCCAGTGTCGCCCCAGCAGCATGGGGAGGGTGGTGTGGTGTTCCTCTGTTCTTCCCCGCCAAAGCACGAAAGCAGCACAGATCAGTGAGATTTAGAAAAGTGAGTTTTATTAAAAGTACATTTTAGAAGGAGATGGGTCATCCTAAGGAAGGCTGCAGCCCTGTGGAGTTTGGGAAGTGAAAAGATAAAACAGTGTATGCTCCAAGGGAGGAGTGGGTTTTCAGCGAAGAGAGCTGTAACAACATGGAAATGGGAAGGTCTGTTTATATTTGGGACATGATGGGAGGTCCTAGATGATCCCTATGTGAGGTCACCTTAACTGACAGTTGGCTGCTATATAACACTTTGCCTACTGTGCATGTGCTTACTCAGAATTCAGTCTGTTATTATTTGATTCATGAACTTCCAGACATCATCATGGTATTATAATGATGGCATAATGAGGCTGAGGTTATGGGCAGGTTATGGTAGTACCTTCTGTGCATGCGTTTGTGGCTAGTTTAGCCAACAATTTTTATGACCTTTGTGCTCTGGGATTTGGGGTAATTTATAACCCTAAAAGGGAGGTCCTTAAGGAAGGTCTTCAAGGAAGGTTTCCATGGTTATAGAGCTTGGGCCTTTGCTCCTGTCGCTCATGCCTGACTAACTACTTTTTTTTTTTTTTGTATCTCTACCATTGTATCTCTAGTACTTAAAATAGTGCTGGGCAGAGAGAAAGTATTCAATAAATATGGTATGAATAAATGGATGGATGATTACTCCAAGTCTAGCTCTCTAACCCAGATGTCTTTCTAAAGCAAAGATTTATATATCCAACTGCCAATCCCAGCAGCTCTAACTGGATATTTTAATGACCTTAAATTCAACAGGTCCACAAAAGAGACCTCATTAACTTTTACCTCAAATGTAGTCTTTTCCCTATATTTCACATCAGCCATTATACCCCACTATCCAGTGAATTGATGATCAAATCCTGTAAACTTTATCTTCTCACCACGCCTTCTGTCTACCTTTGACTCTCCATCTCCACTGTCACTGCCTTACTTTAGGCCCTCATCTCTTATCTAGCCTATTTTAATGAATCTTCTTACTGCCTTTAGTACTGTTACCATCCATATTTCTCATTACCCTTTAAAGAGATTTTTCCCTGCTCACATCAATTCTCCCTTGATACAAATCTAGTTGGATTATTTCCATGCTCCCTGATGCCTGAAAGATACAGTCTAACTCCTAAGATGAGTACACATTCACCTGGCACCGTCTACCTCTTCATCCGATCTCTTGCTGAATCTATACTAAATCCTAGCTCCACTGCTACAGAGAAACTTTTGCTAAATTAGAGTCTTTCTCTTCTTTCTCCTGTCTATCCTCCGTTCTTTGTATACTACGTGTATTTCCCTCTACTGGACAACAAGTCCTTGGACTGTATCCCTGACACAGTGTCTAACACCAGTAAGTAGTTATACAGTAATTGTTTCTCAAATGGATTATTTCTGAATCTCTTTCCTTTAGTTTCTTACAACATCCCTGACATTGAACTCAGTTTTCATTATATTTCTTTATTCAAAAATTGTATTAAAAAATAGCAATTAAAAAACAACCTTTAAATCCACCTGATTTCTATACCAATTAAATGCAATAAGCTGCCATGCAAATACTGATGACCAAAAAGTTTACTATGCTCAGTTATTCTATCACACAATTCAATTCATTGGATTTCTTTGTCTTGTTGGAGTTATACATAGCACAGGGGAAGGTCTAGACTGTGCCTTCCCATAATTTTAACTCCATCTTGGTTTATGATGATTTTCATTATATTTAAAAGCTATCAAAAGCAGACCAGAAAAAAATCTTTGCTATCTGTTTCAGTCATATTTATTCCTAAAAGTCTAGCCTCAGGTTTTTGTTAAGATGAGGTAAGTGGTCTGAAAATTTACAGCCCATAGATACAATGAGCATTGAAAGGAAGGGTTCGTTCATTTGACCCCACACTGTGTCTACCATTTGCAAAATATTGCACAAGTCCCTGGGGTTATAAAACTTGGCCTCTGCTTTCAACACACTTAAGACATAAATGCACTATATTGTCTCTGGTGTGATAGTACTTTTAAAAGAAGCAAAACAGAAAAAAAAACTGGCAAAGTTGGTCATTTTAAAATGGCACTCTTCAAAAGAGGCTACCAAAAAAGGGAAGGAATGACAGGGTGAACTCAAAAACACATTCTGGTTTTAGGAGATTCTTGGTCAGATCCTCTTTATGTATATGGCTGTTCTATATCTATATTTACAAAGGCAATACTAACTTAATGGCTTTTAAGTTTGTAGATGTTATCACAACAATCCTCTTTCTTGTCTTTCCTTCTTGCCATGAAGTGAGCGCACTAGCAGTTATAAAATTTTCCTTACCTTACTAATGAAAGCACGCAATGAGGCAAATACATGTTTCAGCGACACTTCAGATTGTCCATTCTTAAGAAAAGCAAGATGAATATCAAATACTTTTTTCATTAATGGGTTGTGGCCATCGTTATTCAAAAGTTGGCTCTATAAAACATGAAAAAAATGCATTTTGTAGAAATAATTTATGCTACTCATTCCCCAGAAAGACAACTGATTTTACCCATACCTGTTTAACAAACCAGTGTTTCAAAGTTTCAGAAAAAAAGTCTAATTTAAAAACATCTATGCCATCTTTAAACTTGGAAATCTCAAAATGCTACATAAACTACATCTATACTTGATTCTCATTTTAAACAAATGAAAAGAATATTTTTCCAACATAACACACCAAATACAAAACTAGTATATAAAGAGTATTTTTACTAATCTAATCATACTACTTCTCAATTAAGAAATCAGTAAATTTAAAATGGATATAAGGCAACCAGCCTTTGTATTTATCTGAGGGAGACTAAATAATGTAAGAATTAAGGAAACTATTAAATCTATTTTAAAAGTCTATTATCTAATTTACTTTTTAAAGTAAGCTTTTTAGTATAAAATATATTTCACCACTGGTGACAAATTAAAGCACTATGAGTAGAGATAATAACAGGTATCACAACTGAACAGACCGTATAAATTGTTTAAATGTTCCTTGTAAAGAGAGACATAAAAGAAATAACGAATTGTAGAGAAGTATCTATTGATCTGTGAACTTTTTTTTTTTTAAAGGCATTGGTGAACTTCTCCAGCCCTATTCTATCCTTCAAGAAACTAGCGGGTTACAACTTTGCCAATAACAACAAAAACTAAAATAATATGCAAAGTTGTGACAGATCTAATGGTAACATCAACAGCTAGATTCCCTGAATGGTGTTAGATTTTTCTGGCTCTTTCCTTAATCTATTTCTAAGCATGGTGTAGTGGTCAGAAGTATGAACTCTTGTGATAACTGGCCTAGATCTGAATTCTGATTCTGCCACTGACCAGCTATATGACATTAACCTCCCTGTAAGTCTCAGTTTCCTCATTTTAACATGAGAATAATAACAGCATCTATATCATAAAGCTATTATGAGGACTAAAAGTGAGTTCGTATTTGTATTTTTAAGTTTATTGAAGTATGATTTACATACCATAAAATTTATCTATTTTAAGTGTACAACTCAATTATTTTTAGTAAATTTATAGAGTTATGCAACCATCACAATCCAATTTTAGAGCATCCATCACCTCAAAAACATTCCTGGTGTCCATTTGCAGTCACTCCACCTTCCCTCCCCCAGCACCACAATAAAAACTGAATTAATATTTGTAAAGCACTTAGAATAGTGCCTAACATCTACCAAGAGGTATGTTTGTCAAATAAATAAGAAGTATCTGAATAGGAGGAAAGAATACAATGCAAGCCTTGAGGCCAAATATCTTTCTTATTTACTGGCACAGTGAAAAATGAATTTGGGTTGCATTTTAATGAGAACAAACTTCATACTTCACAAAGGGATCTGAAGCCTATTTTTTTATTAATATCTAATTCAGTCTTCCCTTGTAAGCTACCTTGAAAAGCACAGAAGGAGAAAGAAAAAAATTATACATGTAACTTAGGTGAAAGCAAGCAAGATTTTTCATTTTTGAGTTCTTCCACTAATGCTACATTACAGTGATATAGCTTTTACTTTTCAAAGCACTCTCACGTCCATTATTCCAGTTTACTTCTTCAGCAACCTTGCAAGATCATTGTTTCTACCTTATTCTTTCTAATCACAGCAATGATGACTGGTACTGAAAGGCAAACATCTGAGGAAAAAAATACTAAGCACTTGACTAAGGAAGCCAGCCAGACTGCATGGACAACATCTAGCCTGAGAAGATACCTCATCACAACAGGCACTTGAACGAACTGATTCAATCATAATTTGGACTAAAAAATACTGTATATTTTAATAGAGGTATAAAAGAGAACCGTTTTTAAACATAAAAACAATAGAATGTAAGAGGCAGAAGGGAGTTTAAAGGCAAATTAGCAAATCAGTCTGATCCCCTCACTTCATGGATGTGGCAAGTGAGTCTTAGTGAATTCCCAAGGTCACAAAGTAGCCAAACTCAGTCTCTCATCCAAGTTTTCTGACTGCTCACCTGTGCCTTTTTCACTACACCAAGCTTTCTCTGATAGTTACTTTTTGCATAATGTTTTCTTTGCAATGATGCCAACTAAATTCTAAGTCTTTATTCTTACCTTGAAGCACTGGGTGAAAAATGATATGGTATCTAGTACTGTTAGAGAAACTTCAGTGGCAGTATTGCCTTCAAGAAGTGCCTGATGGAAAATGTCTGCTTCAGTTGTTGTAGAACCTAGGATTAAAAAAGGTAAAGGTAAATTAAAACTGCCTAATAGAGATTTACTTAACAATTTTGAATGATTTCCCCCCCCCCCCAAAACTCAGAGGCAAGCAAGAAGCAAGGAAGCTCTCAATACTTACAGACCCAATGAGTTTCACCGTATTTATTCCTTAATCATATATGGTCTTGGTTAATAAAGCCTACTAATTTTTTTTTACTTCGCCTCTCTGTCAAAGCTCTACAACACATAATTAGGTACCCACTTCTTTGGAGACATTTTGGTGATGAACTATGGCAATGTAATTAGGAAATAACAGGGGAGGCATTTTAGGCCGTACCACTAATTACGTGGGCAAAAATGTGAAACTCCTAGAAATTCAGCTACATTACATACAGTGGTACCCTATGGCCAAATGTTTTCAATGATGTGTCCAATGATATAAGACTTGTTTCTAAATCATAAGAAAAACAAGGCATCTGGGTCAACTGAAGGAAGTAAGCTCATTACAGTTTTACAAGCGACAAGAGTAATGCTGAGGCTGTAAGACTTGCATATGTTTTAAAGCTCTGTTAGCTCAGGGCCCATCTGCTCAAGACATTTGTTTTTATTATCACTCTTTATTACAAGCCACTTTTGCTGGTTTCCTTCTCTGCAACCTCCAGAGGACTGCATGGAAATGAAAAGTTTTCTTACTCTTTGACTTTTTATTAATATTTGCTTTTCGGAGGATATCTTCCATTTATATAACCCTCTAGCTTCCCCAGTAGGACAAGATTCTTTGTCCTACTTGCTTGAAAATACTGCAACCTGTATGAAATACACCTTTGCCAAATCAATATTTACAGTTCTTTAATTTCTGCAGTCAGCCCGTGTAATCCTTAAAATCAATGAATAGTAACTCTAAAAAAATTACATAAGATGCTATTATTTGCATTAAAGTTTTAACAGTAGCAATGAAGGATATCCAATGTAGCTATAAAAACAATTCTGTCAGAAAAATTAATTTCTTTAATAACGAACTAAGGAAAACACCACCACTACCTAAAATTGCTAAAAAATCTATGCATATTTTACTATTTAGTCATGTATGATAAAAGAATTGTATACAAATACATAGATATGCAAATAGATCTATGTATGTAAAATCATTTTCAATCATATTGGTTATTTAAGCCAGAACTTCTTCAAGGTTAAATAGTATTACATTCAAACGGGTACCCTACACACATTTTCACTTACTGTGATTAAGTGTAAATGAACTTTCCAGGCTACTAAGATGCTGGAGCCGGGCCTGCATTACTCCTGATCTGTTTCGCAGAGCTGGCATGGTTTGCGATTTTCGGTCTACTCCAAAGTGTTTTGACAACCAGGCATCATGTACCCTAAAATAAAATCTAAAGTTAGATGTTGGAGTACTCTAATAATATATCTCAATGTTAGATGTTTTTTAACTAAAAAAAATGATTAGGTTTCCACATAAACACTATCCTAAACTCAATATTCTTCTATTACTTGGTTTAAATGAGATGTCACTGGAAATTATATGAAGCTTCAATGCATATTTAAAGAAGCTGACATTATAAGTATATAATTAAGGAATTTAGAGAATTTCTTCCCTCCTCCTCAAAAATATCACAGTAAAGTGGACAACATTCTAATAAGAGTAAGTCTTTTCTCGGGAGATGAAGGACAAGACTCCGAAAACACTGAGAGCACTACTCAGATTTGAAATGGGGCAGCGGGGATCATTTCTAGATGTTCAAGAATGAGTGCCAATCAAATGTTTCTGAACTTGAGCTAAATTTGGACCAGAAATTTTTTACTCTGTAAACATGTCTATATTGGGATTTGCAATTTTTTCTGTTTTCCTTTAACTTTAAGGTTCCATTAAAAAAAAAAAATTACAACCGGGTTATCAGGAACAAAGGAAGAAAAAGAGTTTGTCTATTCTCTAGGAAAGACAGTAGGAGATTCAGCAGAATCTTAGAGGTTAAGGCTCACAGTAGCAGTTATCATGCCAGCTTCAAGCCATGGAGAAAGACAGTGGAAATGATCACCTGAATTATCTATTGTTAGGAACTTCCAGAGACTGAGCAATTATAAACCCCATCCAAACAGCCTCTTTAGTTTTTGGAAGTGCCATGGAATTTAACTTAAAAAAAAAACAAAAAAACAAAAAAAAAACAACTCTCTTTGAGTTCCTTTAATGATGAATTCTACCCCTAAAATATATCTCATTGAAAATAAGCAATTAATTTAGGATCCCACAAACAATTTTTTAATGTATTTAAGTATTTTTAAGAATTTATTTCACTAACACTTAAACAACAAAAAGATAAAATAGATGCTATACAATCACTGTTGGGGATTTCTGATTACTTTAGAAATTGAGGTGAGTATTGACAGATTATAGATAAAAGTACAGACCTTACAGTTTCCTGACTTCACCTAGATCTAGCCTTTTTTCACATCCTTCAGAAAAGACAGTATCTGTTCTAGGATTAGAACAGAAACTCTGCATATCAAGCTAACCATTACCCTTTGGAAAACTTAAATATATCAGCTCCTACTAGTTTAATTTAAACTTTGAGTTGAGACATGTTAAATAAATCATAGGTTGTCTTAATGTTAATTTAAAATGAATAATCTAGGTTTTACACGGCATGATCAAGACTGCCCTCTGTTGGAACAAAAGGAAAAAAGTGGAAATTGCAGTGCTATGGGAATTACCTTGCTATGTTTCTTTTCCCCATATATCTAAAGTGAAACAAACATACTCTAGAAATAAAAACAATGGCATGTTAGTAAAGTTATTACCATTCTCTGAAATTTAATAAGTAATGTTTTAAGTCACGTTTTACAAAGGATACTTATGTAAATCATATTACAATATGTTTTGGTAGACAGAAATAAATATACGCATAACTATGTGTAGGCTTGTCATATTACATCTTTCTACATTTATTTGCTACAATTACATCAGCATCAAAAAGGCCCACGTCTTCATATACAATTTTAACATATTTTTTTTAAAAACCACATGTAAATCATCCTTTGTTCTCTGTAATTTATCACAGCAAAGATCTCTAGTATAGACATTAATACCTAAAAATGGTTCTTAAGCCCTAAAAATTGGGACACTTGCTATATTTTTAAATAATGGCATTAAAATACTTTCTATTACTAAAAAATCTCAAACACATACAAATGTAGAGAAGATGGCAAACTAAACTCCCACATACTCAGCGCACACCAGCTTCAATAATTATCAACTCATGGCTGTTCTTGTTTAGCCTCTACTCAGAACAGGTCCCCTGCTCTCCTTCTACCTTTCCTGCCTCTGTACTTTTTAAAGTAAATCTCCAACATCATATTTTCATTAGTTAATATTTCAATATAATTAATTTTCTTTTTAACTGTTGTTTGCTGACATTTTCTGCAAAATTTTGAAAGACTTTTTTATGCATTGATTACTCTTTTTGTGTTTTGGTAGACATGCACATACAATAGCATATATGTTTACTATCTAAAAATTTCTTACATTTTGCTCTAATTTTTTTTAGTGTTCAATAATAATGTAAAAATAGCTAGGCATACAATACAGAACAACTTCCCACCTCTACCTAGGAAAAAAGACTAGATTATTTCCCCAAGTGCCTTGGACTAGAGATATCTCTATATATACATTTAAGTGGGTAGAATTACTCAGCTCTACCTAAGAGTACAAATTCTAAATTCCAATTATTTAAGCTGCTCCATTAAGTCAACATCTGCTCTAAATGAATGATTTAGGACAGCTGACACCACTTCCAGATTATAGAAAGATTCCTGGTGGGCTGTAAAGATGGTCTATTGTTAGTTAGAATTTTCTATAGTATAACAAGTATTCCATCTCCATGTTTTTCCTCAATGTGTGAGGAACACATATATGCTAGCCTCTATATTAACAAGACAGTTTAACACTTCCTACATTATTAGCAAAAAAGCTGTTGAAACCAAGAAAAAAAGGTATTATTTTGTATAAATATTAAATTAAGCTCCCCCAAATGAGGGGGAAATTATAAAAATTAAATTAATATAACTTACTCTAGAAGTATGAGAATGTTTATGAGCTCCTGAGGAGATACTTTATTCCAGTAAGTTAAGAGAGTATCTGAAAATGCAATAAATAAAGTATTAGATCTTGAAAATAATTAGAGCAAACAGCATTGTGAACCCCAAAGTACCAGTAACAGCCTCAACAACCATCATCTTAGGCCAATTCTGTTTCTTCCATATCCTCCTCTCCCATCTCACTGCCCAATATGCACACTGTATTCTTTTGAATTAATTCCAAATGTACCCTTTAATCTATCATTATTTCAACTTCAACATTTATTTTGTAAATGTTCTTTTGGATAGTTTATCCTAATTTTCATATCATTCCTGAAGACAGAGGAAGGAAAGCAGACCTGGGTTTTTTTAATGAACTTCCTAACATTTTACGCAAGATGGTGCATTTATGTGATTTTTCCAAAGTGTGCGTGTGGGGGGGGGGTCAAGTACCTTTACCAACTACTCAAAGGGCTCTCTAAACCAAAAAGTTTGAGAACTATAAAGTTTAAAGGGAGAGACAGATCATTTTCCCCCTCTTTGCCCTTGGATTATAAACTCTGAAGTCCTGGCAAAACACACACACACACACACACACGAATGCATGCACGCACACACATAAACACCCAACTGTTTCAGATATAAAAGTCCCTGAAATGTATCACAAGCACTTCTCCGTTTACCTACTTTGTTACTACCAACCTACTCACTGGAGATTTAAAAAAATAATAAAATTGCCACCGCTTAACTTTCCAATCCTTTCTTATCCTACTCAGATATAGCTAATGGTGTCAACAGATCCTCTTCTAAATGTAAATATCTTATAGGCATCGCAAAAACAGGAAAATGACTGAATTGCCAACCCAGGTAGAACCTCCCGAATTGAAGATAGGGATGGAGGACTGGGCAATGTTGGTCATATGGAGGGGTCAGGAAGCGGGTGGTGTGTGGGATTTCAACTTTACTTTCAATTTTTTAAGGCCATGAGTATTGATAGTTTCCAATGATTATAAAATACTGATCATCAAGAATAAAAATGCTAGAATTGAGTCAAATTAGATTTGTTTTTAAAAATTAAGCTAGCGGTGATTTCCGGTCCCCCCGCCACCTTTGAGTGCCTTTCTACTCAGAGAAGCCAGATCTCCCAGAAGTCAGTGGGTTTCCGGCCTCTCGTCAAACCGCTAGCTTCAAGGCGCCATCTTCTCTCTCTCGCTCACCGGCTCTTTCTGACAAAAGTCTTGGGCCTCCTTTCCACCAAAACTCCAGGACTTTTTGGCCATCCGAGAGTCACCCGTGAGCCACCTGAGGGCCACCCGAGAGCCGCTGGATAGCCATCCGTGAGCCAGCGGGAGCCACTGGAGAGCCATCCGTGAGCCA
>NW_006430057.1:1202612-1227463 GCF_000325575.1 Pteropus alecto
GACCATCCGTGAGCTACCCGAGAGCTACTCGAAAGCCATCTGAGAATCCGTGAACCGTCCGTGAGCCACCTGTGGGCCATCCGAGAGCCACCTGAGAGCCATCTGTGAGCCACACCAGCGCCCGCCCCGTGTCCTGAGGCAGCTTCGCAGGTCTGTAAAAGGGTTGAAGGCTTTATCCCTGCCGCGGCAGAACACTAGCCAGCAGCTCTGCCTTTTTCTTGTCAGTGGTGTCATAAAGCCACTGGCCTGTCTCAATTGTTTCCAGATCTCAAATCAGTGAGACATGATGCAGGCAGGGAACGTGGGTGGAGGAGAAAGGGAAGGTGGTAAGAAACCTTTAGGAAGAGATAAATTGCAGTTAAGTGTATGTGACGTGTCAACTGATGATTTCAAAAAAACCTGGCTAACACTAAAAGAGGTCCATGACAAAGAGCTACACCGTTTACAGGCAAAATTGACCAGTTTGAGGAAAGAGCGATTGGCAGAGGGAAGGAGGATGGGCTCCACAGCCAAAGTTAAAGAGTTGACTGAGCAACAAAAAGTCCTCAGGGACACCATTAATGAGTTGCGGGATAAGTTACGCTCAAAAATATGTAGCCAGTGTTCTGTGAATGAAACATACAGAAATACATTACAGAAAGAATTTTATGATATACAACAACAAAATCTTAAGTTTATTGCTGAGCTCACTGCAGAAAGAAATAAATTAAGAGAAGAAAATAAAATGCTTTCTGCAAAACTAAAATTGAAACAGCAACAGTTCCATCCTTTTTCTGATAGTGATGATGACTTCATTCCTTGTACTCAAAAGACTATGCCAGTTTTTACAGTCAAAGACCCTGTGCTAGGAAATCAGGTGTATCTGTCTAGGAAATTGATAAGGCAATCACATACTGAACAGATGAAATCTGGAGAAGAAAAGGAACAGTCACAAAGTCCAAAGTTTCCAGTTTCATTTTATAGTCAGGAACTCTTTGACGTGCCAGAAACCTCTTTTGAGAAGATTTCCTCTAACAACAGTAAACCTATCGTAGGAAGCATTTCCAACTTGAAGTCACCTGCAAGTTTTCCCTTAATACCTACACAGAGTCCTCCAAGGGGGCATCAGTTTCAAGTTGCCTCAACCCTTTCAGAAGACAACCATGGCCAGCCAGAAAGGAAGGAGACCTTCACACAGAAGACCTCCACACAGAATACTTACTCACTAAAGTATGGAACTCAGAGAGACCTCTCTTGGAGCCTTTCCAGTATCTCTACAGGAGAAAACCCAGCAGTTAAAGTAGTATCTGAAACTTCAGAGGAAAATATGCCTGATTATAATAAAAGCCCATTTTTCTCTTTTACACAGAGAAAGGAAACACACTCTTTAAATGTATTTCCTTTAGACTATACTTTAAGTGGCAAAAGAAGATCAACTGGTATTCCTCATTACAGCATTGGGTTTTCGGCAAGAGGAGGCAGTAACCAGGTATCTTCCAATGAACAATCGACTTTGAAAAAGAATACTAATGAATCTACAGATGCAGCAGGGTATGGTGCTAATAAGCCTCAAGGTGACACCCAGAGTTCTACTGTGAGGTGTACAATAAAGAGAAAAGCCAGGATGCAGTCAGAAAAAAGGAGGAGGTAGTTTTCCTTCATCCTCTCAAGGAAACTGCTTTTCTTTCACAAGAGGACAGTCTTCCTGTCAATTCACACTATGTAACTAATAGCTCCTGACTCTGATTCCATTTCACAGGACATAATAAACAAGGTGATAAGACCTAAAAAAAAAAAAAAGCTTGGCAAATGTCTAAGACTTTGAAACAATTAATTATTGCCTGTTAATAAAATACAGCTATAGAGAAGGAAATTCTTCAGAATCCTTTACTTCCACATAAAAATGTCAAGGTTGACCATCTTTTTGTTGAAATTAAATTGGTACTGTTTATGAAACAATTTTTTAAAAGGCAAGAGAAGACCTGAAGAAGGGATGGACTTGTAAGAGTTCAACATTTAAATGCATATAGTGACTAAAATATCTACTGGATAAGACAACTAGAATACTTCCATTGACAAGGATCCACAAGCTGACAATTCTTGGAATAAAATGAATAAGACTACAGATAACATACGGCATGACTTCATATATACAGAAGATAAAAAGATGTGACACAGACTATACTAGTTATTTAAAATGTGCTTTTAAAAATTGAAAAGCAGAAGAAAGAAAAACCTAATTAACAAAGATCAAATATTTAACAAGCAAAGTCGACATTTACAAGAGAAGAAGGAACTATGAAGTTCTCAAGAAACAAAGCAGTTATGGTTTTACCCATGGCAAAAAAGCAGCCAGAGGCATGTCACTGGTTATCACAATATATGGGGTGTGTGTGTAGTGTGGGTGCGGTGTGTGTGTAGTGTGGGTGCGGTGGGTGCGGTGGGTGCGGTGGGTGCGCAGGCGGAGCACGGAGGATTTTTAGGGCAGTGAAAATACACCATGATTTTATGATAATAAATATATGCCCATTTAAACAGCACACAGTACAACAGTTTATAGTATATTCAAAGAGTTGTAAAACCATCACCACAGTTTCATAATATCTTTATCACCCTATGAAGAAACCCCATACACATTAGCAGTCACTTTCTACATTCCCCAACTTTTCACCTTGTGAGAAGACAGCTGTGGCTGTAGTTGTTAACTGACCCATTATCTCCCCTTCTTCCTTTCTTTTCTCCCTCACCCCTATCTTACTATCCTTGAGCTGTGGTGGTATTTAACTTTTTTTTTTTCCAGTTTTTTTTCCCCATGTGTCTGTTGGGTCTTTTTTGTTTTAAACAAATTTATTGAGAAAACTCATGGACCATAAAACTTACCCATTTAAACAGCACACAGTACAACAGTTTATAGTATATTCAAAGAGTTGTAAAACCATCACCACAGTTTCATAATATCTTTATCACCCTATGAAGAAACCCCATACACATTAGCAGTCACTTTCTACATTCCCCAACTTTTCACCTTGTGAGAAGACAGCTGTGGCTGTAGTTGTTAACTGACCCATTATCTCACGGAACAAAATATCGCCAGGTTGAAAATGATCTCTCTTTACTCATTTCTTTCCCAAAACATAGAGGTCCATCACAAAGTCTCAATATACTCTTTGACTTTTATTCTAAATCATACATTCTTAGAACTTAGATTCAAGTTATTTTGTTTACTGTTTATTAATGTACTTTAGAATTTATTCATATCTAGTTATTGGCTTGTTTTAATATATCTAGCTATCAACTTACTTTGTTTTTATAGTCTGCATTATTACAAAAAAGATTTAAAGCAAGTAATATTTACTAAAAATAGAAAATAAGTAAAAGGTAACGACTATGATAACCAGAACCCAGGTACTTTTATGTTCTTCATTCCTGCATATATATATATTTTTTTTTAGCAAAAATAATCAGAAAAGGAAGGGAGGAAATTGTGTAAATGTGGTATTTGAGAATAAGATAATCTCTGAATTTATTTCCAGAGGACATGTAGCTTATGAAAATCCTTTGGTTATATTCTATCATTTAATATAAAGAACTGGTAACACTAGTAAATAATATAATTATATACCAAGGGCAAAAAAAACCAGAGCCTGAAAAAGAACCTGACACCATATAAAACCATATACTGGTACTGCAAAAATAACGATGCACTTCCTTACCCTCAAAGAACCCTTCCTGTCTTTTTGTTTGCTTCTGTTTTACCAAATCCTGGGCTAAATAAAAGTTAAAGTATTAAATTTTGACTTCTGGTTATTGTTATTTCTTTCTGTTTCTGTTGGTCGTATTTAATACATTATACGGTCTGCGTGGAAAAATGTAGCACTTCTAAAACTATTGCCTCATCTTAGAAATTTATTTTTAAATTAAAAAAAAAATATTTCAAAGAGTCAAACCTATATGACTGAAATGAACCTGTTTTAAGTTTAAATACAGGAGCATTCTTAAGGTCAGATTCTTTAAAGATTTGTTTTTAATGTGTTCTATATACCGATGATGGTGAAATATTCGTTGCATGAACCTGTGAGCTTGTGAGGGTGGATATCTCGTAGAGTACAGGCTTAATATGCTGGTAACTCACCTTCAGAAATCATTTTTACTATATACAGGTAACACATCAGGAGGCTTCTGATTTCATACTGATCTAATCGGTTATACTGGGATACACTGCTCCTTGTAGAACTCTGTCGGGTCTATAATATAAAGACAGGACTTTTATGAACAACATTGGTACTACAGTTTCCCATAGCTTTCATAACTTTTTTTTTTTTATCATTAGTCCTGTTTGAGAAAATTCTAAGCATAAATTCAAATTTTATATCACACTTGGAAGATAAATGGGTTGACTCTTTGTTGCTACCTCACCAACTGATATCACTAGAAATTACCTTGGGGTCTTCATCAAGATACAGCCATAAATACTGTGTATGTTTCATTCCCATGGGTCTTGTGTTTTTGTAGTAAAAATTTTAAATAATCATATGTGGCTATTCTAGGAAAATTTTACTTCAAGGAGGAACTTAACTAAGATACATGGAAGCATATGAAACATTTTAAGCTTTTTAATTCGAATCTCTCCTTGGAGTTTATTAAAATCTAAACTCCAAATAATAGGTCAGAAAAATCTATATAAAAAAGGGCTAATGATATTACAAGATAGGTATACTAAGGAGGGGACCTAGTAATACTTCAAAACTAGAGCTTCTACAAAGTAGTGATGCTCCTATTTAATTACTTTTAAGTATCGGTTGTTAAGCATGACAAGATCTGACCTATTTGGGGATTTATATGATTAGAGGAATAATCTTAGGATTTACACTTGTTAAAAACCAATACTTTTAGTTGAGCTAAACTGGGCTGTGGATATCTGTTTACTAAAGTAGGCTTTACTAAGAAAAAAATTCCGCTTAGAGCAAAACATCTATGTTCTGAATGCTTGCTAGCTGCGTTACTACTAGCAAGTCATTTAACCTCTTTATCCTTTTTTTGCCTCACCTATGACAGTGTCTGTTGTCATAATTCTAAATGGTGTGAAATAGAAACCTTTGCGAATAAATTATTATTTATCCAAAGGCTCAAGGAAGTATAAGGGATGGTTCCCAACCAGTGGCATCAGCATTACCTGGGAACTTAGAAATATAAATTAGCAGGCACCATCCCCTAACTGAATCTGAAACTCGGGGGCTGAGGTGCAGTCATCTATTTTTATTAAGCCTCCCAATTGACTCTGACACACACTAAGAGTGCCATGATATAGGAGGAAAAGCATGGGAATTAGGAAGTCTGGGTCCAGATCTGGCCCTGCCAGAGCTGTGTGATTGTCCTAAGTCACAATCTCAGTTTTCATTTGTATATTGCGATTTGAAATTATTTTTATGGACTCTTTTAATTTTATATGAGTCTATGATTTTACATAGCATGACAAGACTTTATTGGCCTAAAATGAGGTTTCTCTGACTCGAGGTAGGCATAGCAAATAAACTTTAATGTTAGGCTTGAAAAAATGAGATGGAAGTGTTGGAGAATATATTCTGATGAAGTGATGCTGGGGTGCTGAGATCCTCAATTTTAGGACCTAATTTTTTTCCTCCCAAGCTACTGTCATTACTCTATTAGAAAAGAATGAAAGGCTGAATGAATCCTGCAAGGAAGTGATTTAAGTGACAAGATACATTAGTATTTTAAACTTAAACTTTCCCTCTCTAGAACAGAATACAGTATAGTGTGTTAGGGTTAAAAGCAGCATTCTGAGTTAGAACTCTTAAAGATGAATGTCTTAGCCCCTATAAACAGTTTAAGATATCCAAACAGCAGCTGCCAGGATAGAAAGCAACTGCTAAAATATCCAAAAATTATAAATCCAGGCTGGACTATAGGAGAATAGAGAAACTCTTATTTATATGAAAAGAAAGAGCATTGTAGCCTAACACATCACTAGAGTTAGCTTCTATACTTAGGTTCTTACATTTTCAGCAGTGCTGCCCTGATCTAGAAATCCTGTTGCTCCTTCTGGGATGAGGGAACCTCTTGAGTCTTCTCTCTTAATTCCATGTCCATTTTGAAAAGATCCATAAGCTGGGAAAAAAAAAAAGCCAAGCCCTCATTAGCAACAGGATGAACTGTCAAAAGTATTTTTTAAAATAAGTACTGGGTTAATTTCAGTGAAGATATATTTTAGAGATTAGATCTTGGTCATCTAAAATTGTGAAGTATATCAAAACACATATGAAGCCAAATAAAGAGTAAGCAATTTTTTTTACTTCTTAAAACATTTTATTATATATGAAAGAAGAAATTCCTTGAAAGTCATCAAATAAAGCAACACAATTTGAAAGAGAATTGTACAGATAAGGAAATGGGCCAGAAAAAGGAGGTATCTTGTCCAAGACTGGAGACAGATAAGAGGATTGGAAGCCAGTGTTTTTCTCATTATCCTCTACTTTCTCAGTGTACCAAGCTGCATTTTTAAAAGCTTAGACAAGGAAACCTATGCAAAGAAATGTGGCTGCAAGTTTGAGTTAGATTTTAATTAAACTTTAATAGACATCATCCTATGTATAGTATTTATTATTATAATATTTCAAAAAATACAGAGGATCGGTGCATTTCCAAACAGCCATGCAACATATAAACTTTAAATGACTTAATTACCGGTGTCTTTGTCAGTGCTCAGACTCCCTCTAATTGTAGGTGAAGTGAAGCCACATGCAAATTCATCCCTGGATGCCTGTAACACAACGTGATACCTCTGTCATTTAAACTAATTTGTACACCAAGGTAAGAATTAACAGAATAAGATGATACCCTGATTTTAAACAAAGCTCACTGTGAAAGTCTAAATCAGGTATCAGTATTAGTATTTAAGTGACAAATATTTAAAAATTGGGTACTAGCATACTGTTGTAACCATGACTTCTGGCTAAGAGACATAAATCCAGATGGCTGTTAAAAGCTATAACTGGTGCAGCCTGGTTCAGTTCTCCTGCTTGGAACCAAGGACAATGCCAGAAGGAGGGGTTTGACCAGAAGCCCTAGGTAAACTTGAGCTGCAAAGAAAGAACAAGTTTTTTCCAAATATCACTGGCAAATGTTGTGGAGTAAGCATAAGCATGAGCTACTGTGTTTGTGATAAAAGACCAGCCTGACACCCAAAATAGGCGATATAATTAGGAACTACAGGCAATCAAGCCATCAGGGAGACTTAAAAGCCACTTTCTCAGGAGTCTGCATCAGGCTTGACAAATCAAGATGGAGGATTTCCAAAGGAAGCTGTAAAGGACACAGTTTAACCTGCTATCAAACAATGTGACATGGCTGCTGAAAGTGTGAAGGTGATCTTGGGCCATACGGAACATGGAGTGGGGATGGGGCAGGAGTTTCAAATCCCACTGGGCAGACTATAAAGTGTACAATTCTGAGCACCACATTTTAATAAGGTGATTGGTAAAACGGAGCATATCTAGAAGAGTAAAACCAAGAATGTAAAGGGTTTGGAACAACAAATGATGAAATGGACATAGCTGGTCTGGAGAAAAATTTAGAAGACACATATGTAAAGGGTATCATGTGGAGGTGGGAATAGACTTCTATATACTACCTCTAGAAGGCAAAATTAGAACAGAAAAACTTTTAGGTCTAATGTGAGAAGTTTTGATTATTATGATTAATACAGTGGCAAAAGATTGTTTTGCCAAATGGAGACTGATCACCTCTCAAGTTCCCTTCAACGCTAAGATTCTAAGGGGAGAAAAAGGCACAAATCAATTGTGATGAGCTAAAAGTGACTCATCAAGAAGTGCTGGAAGGAGGCTGACAAGGGAGGGGAGAAGCAAAGGAATAGTTTAATCCTTGGTGCCTAACATTTTGGAGATGAAGACTCTTTTGCTCAGTTTGCAAGCTGAATAATATATGAAGGCATAGAACTACAACAAATCTTAAAACTCTGAGTACAAGGGATTCTTGGTGTTCTCTTAGACCTTATTACTCAAAGTATGGTCCTTAGAGCAGAAGCAGCCAAAAGCTTGTTAGAAACCCATAACATCAAGCTTTACCCAGGCCTGCTGAATTAGAATCTTTATTTTAAAAAATTCCCCAGGGATTCACATTAAAATTTGAGAAGCACTGCTTTAGGGAGAAGTGTAAATGTAAAAGAGAGTAAAAAGTGGACCATTAAGATTGAAGCCATACAGTATATGATCCCAATTCCAAATACAGTCAATAAAACAAGATAAAACGCCAATAAAAAACACATTACTACTTACAGAATGAGGCATGGCTGCACAAGAATACAAGGTATCTCGACCTGCTAATCGCTGTATATTTTCCAAAAGCAGTCCAATGAATGGGAGATACAATTGTGCTATTTTGGCTTGCTGGTTCTGAAAATATTTATCGAAAGCTTAATAGGTATAAAATATGTATATATTACAAATCAAGTTGGCTCCTTTAGTAAAAGACTAAAAGGGGGCTAATATCCATAATTAGTGAAGCATGAATTTATTTACAGTCTCAAAACTAGTTTAATACTTATAGTCTCAAAACTAATCACGAAAAAAATTTGTTGGTATTTGAATTTATACACAATACAGAGTCAAATCACCTCTCTCGAACATATTACATAAAGTAAAAGGCAAAAGTTTATTTTTTTAAAATAGCAATTGACCTATAAAGCAGATCATATCAGTCCTGTTCTTTAACTTCAGTGAAGGTTGAGTTTCATGAGACAGGGATTATATCTGTCTTATTCACTGCTTCATCTCCAGTGCCTGGGGCACATAGCAGATGGTCGATACACATTAGCTGAGTGAATGAATGAATTAAGGAATGAATGGAAGAAGTGAAGAAACAAATTATTATATTCATGCAAGAAACTTTTGCTTTGATAAAGCTTCAATTAAAATAATATGATCTTGGCCCTCTAAATCAATTATAAGGCCTGGGAGATTGATAAATTTGTAAATATGTGAATAAAGCCAGCCACTAGTAGTCTTAACTAATGTTATACCTCTTATACGAATTTATTTATTGCTTTTAAGTCAATATCGACATTCATCACAAAGAATGGCACATGATAGGGTAAACTATACTAAGTGGGAAGATGTTATTATAGTTATAATGTGACAAAAATGATGCAAACTGCAGTAAGTAATAAACAACATCCTAAAGCTAAGGACTTTAAATCTACCTTAAAATAGAATCACATGAAGAAAACTAGTAAAATTCGTAAGTAAAAAAAATTGTAATTAAAGAAATATAACTAGATGTAGCTGGTAGGCATTTTCTGTTTATTAAGGACAAATGGGAATTCTGTAGAAAAAGAATAAGATCCACTTTTCCAAGTCAGCTTTCCAAGTGATTAGAATAAATGACATCATAATTTTATTTATATTTGAATGTAAAAACAAAGGGACAAATTATTATGAAACAATGTTATCTTGAGCCATTTGCTAGCAAGTTAAGTTATTCTAAATCCATTCTTTTTCAAGCCCATAGGATTTAATGTTAATAAGATTTGAATATATATGTTAAGGCACCCGAATAGCAACTATAACTGTGGTCTTCACACACAGACCATATGTAATGTATGTAAGGTTTACAGCCACACATACATTTTTTCAGTAAGAAGAAAAATGTCATATTACATATTTTATATCTGATATACTTAACATGTCCTTTTATTAATCACTTAATAATCAATAATATTTATTTAGGGATATATGTGAAAGGATATATATTAAGGTATATATTTGAGAGAGTACACATGGCTACAGCTATACATTTTTTTTTTTAAAAATCATAATCCATTTATGTAACAAATCGTGAAGCAGTTATGTTGTTCTTTAAACATGATTTGAGAAACCAGTGTTTTTCAACAATTAACTGAACGGCATTTTTTAAATCTAATTATTTGAAATAGAAACCAATTATTTGCAAAAATTAGTTCTCAATGCTCATATTATGTTCCTTACTGAAAACTCCATCTTTAATGAAAAATCTTAGCAGAAATTTATTAATGTGATATTGATGATTATATTGACATCCTTACCTTGTGCTGGTATCTAGTGTCAAATGCATGTTTTATCAAAAGATTCTTTATGACAGAGATAGCTGTATATCTGATCTCATAATTGTCTTGAAGAGCAATGGAGGTTTCCCTCAGAAGTAGACCAACCAAGAAGTGATGTTTGCAATACTCATCTGATAAACTGTATTCAAGATTTGAATCTGCAGTATAATGAAATTTAAAACCCATTTATAAAAATATTCAAAAATTACTTTGTTAAAATACCATATTTATTACTTAGTAATATGTAATCATGCCAGCAAGAGCTATAATTTTATTATTAAAGAATCTGAACAATTCTTTTATCATATAGAATGAGCATGCAAAATTTTATAAGACAGGAACACTCATAATTATGGCTAATTAGCTTTAATGATAATTTCAGTGGGTAAGATAAGTCCCTAGATTCTTTTTTTTCCCGTAGATTCTTTTTAACTCTTGGAACTCTTAGGATAGAACTTAGAATGAAAGACTACTATATTTGGCAATGTCTTAACAGTTCTTTATTATCTTTATTATTCACTGGCTGTAATTCAATCACTAAAACCACTGCTCAGCAGCTATTCCCCTAGATACCAGGGCAGCTGATTTTCTTCCTGCCATTGGTCATGCTTGTTTGTGAATCCCAGTCATTTTCTATGCACAAAGGTCAGTACTAACTCAAGTGGCCTTAACTGGAGACATTTTGCAATGTAAGTTTTTCACTTTAGTGATTTAAATAAATCCAAGCAGATGGTTTCACCCACACCTTCAAAACTGTGGCCAAGCAGTTATGATAGAGGGTCAGAGAGAAGCAAGCAAGTGTGGGAGATGGTACATGCTTAAAGAACAGCTACTCTCCAGCCCAATGCTGGCTTGAGCTGAAACTTATTTTCTGAAGACAGTGTTTTAAGGTTGATTCCTCTAGCAATCAACGCTCAAGTTTTTTGTTTTTTTTTTTTTTTAGAGCAAACAAATACAATGCCGCCTACATTTTCTGGGCACCTTAACTAAAGCCTCATTTTGGCTAGGGAGGATTTGGAAAGCAAACAAAGTCCCCGTCCATCTTAACCATTCATCAAGTCAATTGTTTTTAAAAACAGCGAACTACTTTAGAGTGAACCGAGTTAAACCTACCTACTGAAGTCAAATGGTCCACCGCAAATGAAAAAACAAATACAATGCCGCCTACATTTTCTGGGCACCTTAACTAAAGCCTCATTTTGGCTAGGGAGGATTTGGAAAGCAAACAAAGTCCCCGTCCATCTTAACCATTCATCAAGTCAATTGTTTTTAAAAACAGCGAACTACTTTAGAGTGAACCGAGTTAAACCTACCTACTGAAGTCAAATGGTCCACCGCAAATGAAAAAAAATCTAATTAATATATGAAAAGAAAAGGGACAAATAAAAAACATAGTAACATAAGAATAGTGCTACACAACAAAGCATTCAATAAAACTAGCAATGGAGATAACTGAAGGCATTTCACAAATTTAATACATATATATGACTATTTTACTCAGCTTTTATACTTTTGATGCTCCTTTCAACAGAAATGTATTTATGTTTTTTTTTAATAATTCAGTCTCATATAAGAGTCCAAACACTTCTACAGAGAGCAATTTTACTAGTATTCAGCATCTGTGTTTAAGCAGCAATCTATGTAACACACCCTATTTCTTCATACTATGAATACTATCACTGATACTATGAAGAAAATGCAGAATACCATTAATGAACCTATCTTCAGGTAATAAGAATCCTGAGGTTACTCTTAAATTGACTTGTGTAACTAGAAAACATTATACTACACTAGCAAAAAATAATAATAAAGAAAGAAAGAAAGAAAGAAAGAAAGAAAGAAAGAAAAATAATTCCAAATGATGGATAACATAAATATATACCTTGAACTCGCTGAAGTTTAGGTTTTGCAAAAGTCATTGGCAAATTCAGAGGAATGTAATGTTCATGATTGCAAATTGTTTGCAGAAATTCAAACTTATATTCAGCTAGAATCTAAAAGGAAAGAGCTGACATTTAGTAGGCATTTATCATTTTAATAATTAAATAGAGCATTAATTTTCAAACTAGAAGTTATTTAGTATTTTAAGCATACCTAGAGATGTGACCTGTGCAGGAAAGAGTTAACATAGGAGGCCCAAGACTGTTCTTAAAAAGGCTGGCTTGCAAGGTTAGTCATTGGCTGGCATTTGAGAAATTGGATTTTGAAATGTTCCCTACATGATAAGGGTGTACCTTCTGTGCCAGCCTGCTCAGACTATTTGTACAAACAATATGACTCATGGTGAATACCTGCTTCCCTTTCTTTTCCAAGACACCGGAATTTTGGTCAGCCTCCAAACAATGACCAGCCTCCAATAACAATCCTAAAACAAACCCCAAGTCTCTGAATAGAAATATTGAGCTTCTCAGAACAGAAATATTGCACATGTGTGACTGCATTTGCACTATTGAAAAGGTGTATTCCGCGTGACCCTTCGCAGGAGGGAGGGCGCTCAGGAAGCCTGCACATGGATTGCTAAGGACTCCACTTGCTGTCTTTTCCCCTTACTGATCCACCTGAGCATACTTGCTGTGTCACTGTATGGATCTTAGCTGTGAGTACAATTAAATGTTGAGTCCTGTGAGTCTTTCTAGTGAACTACTGAACATGTGGATGGTCTTGGGAGACCCCCCCAAAACACTATGCTGTATTCCTTTCTTGAGTACAGCTATACTCAAAGTACCTAAATGAAAACAGCAGTTCCAAATCCTCCAGGGGACAATAAATATCACCCTTGATCTCCCACTTTAGTGTCTGACATCCACTACAGTTATGTCCTTATACTTTACCTTAGGATCTTTGGGGCTGAATCCAGATACATAGTCATTTATCAAATTGAAAACAAATCCTCTATCCATTAGTGTCAAACAGCGCTATAGAAACCAAATCAAAATGAACAGTTAGGTGCATAATTCTAAAAGTCTTACAAGTATAAGTTTGAAAAATTTTTAAATTTGTTCCACATCTAGTGGATGACATTCTCTCTTTTACAGGTAACAAAATAATAGCTCCCGGAGCTTTAGGCAACTTTAAAGAAAGAGATAAAGGGCAAATGACTTATATTTGGATTTGGGACTCAACTATACAATTTTAAAAATAAAATTACATATATATGCACAAATACATACATCTATACATACATATATCCATACATAAACATATATACACACATATATATACACACACATATGTAATCTATTCAGCTACACTGCCTCATTTTGGTCAACTCTCAAAACTCAAAGTGAGGTGTTGAAAAGTGGGGCTTGCCTATGTAAACATTTCAAACCAAAAGGTAAGTTTTTCTTTGTGTCCAGTGAAGGCTTGGCTATTAATAACGTTCTTCTCCTGTAATAGCTTTCCTAGTTGTTCATATTTGCCTGCTGTCATTCTCCTAGTTAATGCTCTCATTACCTTGCAAGTGAACAACTGCAGTTAGTCTCCTAACCAGTCTTCGTGTCTCTAATCTTTCCATCTATCTAACTGCTTCCAAATTAATATCTAAGTTCTAGCCCTAATCTTGTCACTTTCTTTCCCAAAGCTTTCGATAGTTCCCTATTGCCTCTAATATAATTTCAAACTCCTTAGCTTGACATTCAAGTACACTCACAATCTTATCCCAATCTGCTTTTCCAGTTTTATCTCCCAATGCAGCTCATCTACATATTATCCCTTCAAGATGTACTGTGTAGTCCCACCTCTGAGTCTTTCTTTGCTCATGCCAGACCTAGCTAGCAATTTTATCACTACTTCTACCTAATCCTGCCCATTCTTCAATGTTCTGAAGAAATTCCATCTTCTTTAACCACCGTGGACCACAGGTCCTTTAAAATACTTTATTCTATACTAGCTTGTACTATACTTATTATTTTCCTGTGTTTTCACTTAGGTAAGAAAATAGGAAGTATCTCTTTTTATGTTCCTCATAGTACCTAGAATATTCCTGTGAAATAGAAGGAACTCAATATTTGATTAACCACCTATTTGCATCTCACTTCTCACTCCTCCTTTCAATTTCCACTGTCACTATCACTACCCTAGGTCAGACCCTCATCACCTTTCACCCAGATTGATGAGGTAGGCTTATATTTTTTCATTCACCAACATCTTGAGGATCTACTATATTTGAAACAATGTATTATATTCTAGGTAAATACAAAGGTGAATAAAATATGTTCTTTACTCTTGTCCAATGGTAAAAACAAATAATTAAAATATAGCACAATAAGAAGTCCCATAGAAGTATGTAAAGTACAGGTAAACAACAGGAGGGGTGATCAACATTGCATGGGAAGGTTAGGGAAGAGCTAAGCCTAAAATGTGAATGGACTCTGCCAGGCAGGTAAGGGGGAGGGAGTGATCTAATTGGTTGCCCTGATTCTGGTCTTTTCCTCACTTCTCCATCATATCAGCAATAAAATTATCCTAAAAAATCTTTGGTAGTTCTCCATTGCATATGGATCAAAATCTAAATTCCTTAGCTTGACATTCCAAGCATTCCATCATCTGGCACCAGGTGGCCTTTCCAGCTCTACCTCCATACATCCTAAACTCTCTGTACAATGACCTTCTTACTCATTCATCCCTAAACAATTCCTGAATGTGCTTATCTCATCTTTGCTCATGGATCCTCTATCTGCAGCACCCTTATCTCTTGTCTTGGGGAATTATTCTTCTAGTCTCTGTTTATACTCCCTGGTTATAATCCCTCCCTTTCTTGTTCTCCTATTGTATTTTGACCGTACTTTCAGTGTAACAGTCGTCATACTTTATCATGTGTATACATTTTAATGTGATTACAGAGACAGCCTCTTGCATTTTTGAACCCTCACATAGAAGATGGAGAAATGTTTGTTGACTTAAGTAAATACTGCATTGACTTGACTATATTCTATTCCCTTTACATAGTACACTTCAAGTTTAAACTCCATGGAAGAGATATTTTGCATTTCAGACAGTCTCATCTTTAGTCTACTTTAAAAAGATATGTGAATATTAGGTGTTTAATACACAAAAATGCTTATGCAATAGTGTTAAAACTTTATTTTGATTATGGCAAAGAGAGGTCTTATATCAGAAAATCATGCTCTGCAAATCTGAAATCTGGCTGTGAATTTTTAATAAGAAAACGAAGGTATGTTAGACATTAAAACTGCTTGAATGGATTATTTACCATCAGGTCCTTAATGTAAGGTTGATACATAATGAAGAGGGGGAGTAAAAAGAAGGAAATAAAAACTAAGTACATTACAAACCTATGCCCCTTCTCTGTAACAAATCAAATATTATTACACACTTTCTAGAACTTCATTCTAGTATTGCCCCTTACATACTGATAATAATGAAATATAACAATGAGATATGCATTGTCTTTCATAATTATAGGACTTTCTGGTATCTCTCAAACAAAATAATCTCACTGGCCAAAATTAACAATTTTCACTTACATGTATTAGCAGAATATAGATTGTGATTACATCAGCAAACAGGGTGCTTTAATTCAAGAGTTGCAAACTCAAAGGTCAACTGGGGTCAGAGAAGAGATTTCAAGGCATAGAGTCAGGGGTATGCTAAGGAGTGGTGAGAATTGTGGCAGCCTAGAGAGCACATGCACCATCGAAAGGCATTCAAATTAATATATTGAACAAGTATGTGAAACAAGCAAAATATGCCTTCTGGCTAAGCTACCTGTGTGGGACCTCTGATTTAATTAATTAGCCATTTCTGTGGGAGAGGAAAAAAAATCAAACTCGGCTGTTCAACTAAATTGGTAAATCGATTCACTTACAAGTTTCTCCAGCATCCTGATAAAGACCTAGCTGAGTCACTAGAAAGTGGGTAATTTTTTTTTTTTTGGCTTTAAAGATGATATTTGTGAAGAATAACTCCTTACCATCTTGTGGCTGCTTTTAACTCACCTTCAGGAAGCTAGCCAAACTATAATTGACATTTCTGGACTCATCAGGAATCTCTGCATAGCGAATAGTCACGTGGGGAATTATTGCAAGAAGCAAGGAATGTAAGACATGATGATATGCTTCAGGAAATCTCTGGCCTCTAGGAAGCTTAAATTAAACAGGCATAGAAAAAAATCAGAGTTGCAGGAGGTCTAAATCAATTGCCATTTTAATTTTCAAATACATTCTATATACAAGTGTATTTTTTCATTGGAGTATAACTTTTCTCCCAACTTAAAAATTACATATTTTAGATCATTATAGGAACTATCTGGACCTCTAATAATATAACTGGCTGAAATCATCAACGAGAGTAGATCATTCTGACCTAACTTTAGAATCATGTCCTTGAGATGCAGACACATCCCAGTTTTTCAATCCATTTTTTCCCAATACACAAAATATAGATAGATGCAACCATTCATCCCAATTTTGGTAAACCCATTCTATGAAATTTATGATAAAAATGATATATATGAGGTGAATATATATTTTTTTTATTTCACAAGTCTTGGCTTTACAATTTCTATAACTAAGAAAATTTCTTTGTACCTTAAAATAGTTTGAAAACACAACTAAGTGTATATAGCATATTCCATGAACACATCTATTGTATAAAGTGATTTGATTTTATTTTTGATTTGGTACCTATTTTCCTTCCAAATGGATGTTTTCAACATAGACATTTTTAAACCACAAGACAAAGGGAAAGCTTCAAAGACAATGCATTTTACATGGCAAATAACTAATATGAAAGAATCTAGGTAGAAGAGTCTCTGAAGATCAGACTTTAAAAAATATGAACTGTCAATGTCAGATCTCAGCTTTATGCAATACATCCATTTCTAAGGAAAACTGAAAAAGCTAAGGGCTAAGAGCCCTTAAATATAAAAGAGGCTTTGCATATCATGGCCATCTGTGAATACAATTAGCTGTCTTTGTGTTAAATATTACTCTTGAGCCTACTTACCTTAATTTTATTCTCTTCCAACAAGTATGTGGCCATAGACTTTGCAATAATTTCAAAGAAAAACCATGAGTACTGAAATAAACAGACAATATCAATCTTTAATAGTTACCCAAATCTCTGAAGGTTATTAGCAAAGTTTTACAAATCCATATGGATCTTATTTCTACCTTAATAACATTTTAAAGTTATCCCAATTCACTATCAAAGTCCCACAGAATAACTTTAAATGCTGTTGGCAGAAAAGTAATGTACCTCACAGTCGACTATGATATACGAAGAGCTTTTTGTTAGAATATTGACCTCAGTGAAAAGGGGTGTTTTATCACTGACATTGTTTTGAATTGCCTACATGTGGTGATAAGAGCAAACCAACTTTTATTATTGCTTTTAACTTCTCTACAGACAATATCATTACTGCCTGCACCCAGTGGAAGACCCAACCCAGCCCTTGGTACGACACTGGGGCCAGCTTGACTACCATACATGGTGGCCTACATACTGTATTTTGTATTTTAAAGGGTACAGAGAAGCCTCAAGCAGACATGTCCTAAGATACCTGAAATTGAAATCCTACCATTAATAATAGAAACTGTAAAAATAATGACAATAATAAGAGCCATCATTTGAGTGCATACTATGTGCCAGAAATGATGTGGTGGATACAGGATTCCAATCCAGATCTACCTGATCCAAAATTATTTCTATTACACATTCAACTGAGGGCAGGTAGGTGGGAAGGGTGAAAAGAACGAATAAGTTTCTGTGGAGAACTTGAGAAAAAAAGGATGCATGGGCAAAGTGACAAGGAAGAGGAGGGTCACGTGAGAAAACGATGAAAGACTAGAACCAAAATGGGATGGGATCAAACAGGTATATCTCTGGTTGCTTTTACTCCCTGTTGTATCCTGTTTCCTTACCTTTAGCAATTTGTTTATTGCTAAAAAGTCTGCAGACTGTTTCAATATTGCTATCATTGTAGTAGCCAGAGTTTCATGAATTAGCTGGGCTTGAGGAGCACTTGGTTTTTCAGGTCGGAAGCTATACTACAAACAAAGAAAAGAAACCGTAAGACAAAATTCTCACACAAAATCAACTACTCAGAGAGCAAGCTTACTCCACAAACCTTTATGAAGGATCTTAAATAATTATCCAAGCCTTCTTCATGGCACTTTGATACAATATGTAAGAGAACCCTGAAACAACATTCACAAAGTCAGCATATCAGGCTACAATTACCATAGTTTGATGATAGTTAGATAAGGCCACCATATCTAACCCTAATAATACCTATCCCTGCCAGAATAATTAGTGGTGAGATGACTACATAAGATGTAATGGTAGCTTGAGTCTAATAAAGATTTCAGCATCTAACAGGCTTAGGGCCTTGTAAAATATATTTCCTGGTTCAAAAGAAGGATATTTTATTTTGGCAACACAGATGACTCATCCCCTTTCTAAATCTCTGTATACATTTGAAGTATGGTCATAGTTACCATGTAGTAAAAGACCTCAAGTAAGATAAATATTGAAATCCCCTCTAGTGAGAATAATAGGAAAAGTATAGAAAAATAAAATGAAAAGCATGTCAACAGATGGGGGAAAAGGGAAGGAGAGACAGGACAGGTATAATGACACGAATTAAAATTAGAAGTAAATATAAAAGTCATAGAAAGTTTTAAAGTTAAGAGAGCAGCAGTGGTTCTGACACTTTAGTGTGAATCAGAATCACCTGGAGGGCAGACTGCTTAGCCCCTATCCCAGAGTTTCTGATTTTTTAGGTCTGGGGTTAAGTTCATCGGTTAGCATTTTTAAATAAGATCCCAGGTAATACTGATGCTGCTGCTTTGGGAACCACATTTTGAGAACCCATGGACTAGAGTAATGCTTCTTAAATTTTCAACCAGACTATCTCCAACAGCAGAGGAGAGCAAACAACATGCAGGTGTTTATAGCTTGAGTCCCGACGGGAGAGGCTGTGACAAAAGCAGCAAAGCCAGAAACATGCAGCATTGAGCTCACAATTTTTGAAGTCTCCTGTTTTAATTTCAAAATTTGGGTGCATTTTGTGTTCTACCCTATAACATATCCATATTTGTTACATATAAAAATAATACTCCCTTATTCTTTTGAGTAAAAATTGATGCGTTAGGGTCACTCTGTTTTATATGAGAGCCACTAGCCACAGGTGGTTATATAAATTTAAATGAAACACAATTAAGAATTCAGTTCCTCAGCTACATTAACCATATTTCAAGTGCTCAATAGCTAAATGTAGCTATCGGCTATCATACTGGACAACAAAAGTTTAATGCATTTTCCATGATTGGGCAAAGTTCTATTGGACAACACTGGTTAAGGGCAATGGTTCTCAAACTCTGTTGCACTATGGAATTTACTGGGAAACTTAAAAAAAGAATACTAATGCTGAATTCTACCCCCAGAGATTCTGGTTTAATTGGTATGGTAGGGATTAGTAGTAACTGAGCTAAAGCCAACTCTTTAACTGGTATAAAGTGTGGTCTGGCATAGAAATTTTTTAAAGTTCCCCAGGTGACTCTAACATGCAGCAAAGTGTTAGAATTCTGAACTCCTGGTCAAGGAAAACACATTAAATTTATCCTATGGCTTCTGGTACCATCTATCCCTGGGGATACAAGTCCCCCAGTCTAAGAAGTATGAAACTAGACAAAACTGGTATTAAATTTCAGACTTTTAGGTTCTCATTTGGAATATTAATTTATATTTAAAATGAAAAAATACAAAAGGAAACAAAACTTGCTTCTTTGTATTACAACACCGAAACTCACATGGTGCAGTTGATAGGAACGTCATCTTCATGGGTCATATTTGTGAGAACTCGGAAGAGTTGCATAAGAATCACAGGTAGAAACTGTATCATGACTTGGATCTCCATAGCATGCAAACACTAAAATAAGTCATTATTAGTTACGAAAACAAATGGAAATATGATATAACTTGCAAATGTGAAACAACAAAAAAATAAGTAATGAGAAACAGTCACTAGAATATAAGCTTACTTAAATGTGGCTGCATGGAATAGGGACTTTGTTAATTATTTTATCCCATCTCTGTATGCTGACACTCAGATTTTGTTAGTTTATTTAACATTAAATGCTTTACTGAAGATAACAATTATAACTGGGATAAACAGGATTTGGAATAAAGACAACCGATTCTTGGTAAACCAACACTCAAATGAGAGAGTGGAAGTGTTTGGAGGTACTAGAGACTGACCTACTAGCCCCCAGAATTCAGTGTATTTTAAAAGGGAATGTGGATCATCAGTTAATCTGGTGAGAAGTGGGAATCAATAAAGTATGTTTCCATATATAATTGGCTTTATACTGGCACCATTTACAAAACTGAGGCACTTCTGCATCTAATACCCTCATAATAAATCTCTTCAAAGTGCTAACACTGTCTCTAGTGATAGAGATGTGTTAACATCAAAGAGAAGAAATGTGTTCATCGTATACACATAGAAATGATACATGGAACAAAATTAGTACAATTTCTTCTTCCTTACCTTCTCTCCATATTCAGTCCCTCACTCGTTCATTCATTCACTCATTTAATCAACCAGCCAATCAAAAAAATGAAAGCAAACCTCATTGAGCACCTTCTGCATCAATTCAATATTTAGTGCTATGGGAAGTACACAGATGGATGAGACAAGCCTCTGTGCCTAAGGAACTCAATATTTATCCTCAGTCTCCCTGATTTTTGCTCCATCTTTCCATCCTTACTCTCACCATTCCTTTTCAAGACACTATTATCCAAATCTGAGTCATCTCAACAGTGACCTCTTGGATCTCTGTGCAGCTTCTCTTCCATCAGATGCATAAGGCAAGATACTGAGCTCAAGGAACCCATGGTCTATCCTTCAAGTTTTTCCTTCCCTTTGCTCCCTCTCTTCTATCTTTACTACCATCATTTCTTTTCATGACCCACTAACCTGTAACCAAAATAGTCTAATAATTTTCTAGTAGGTCTCTGTACAGTTTGTCTTCACTTCCAATACATCTAACTCTCATTTCCGAATTAATCTTCTTCAAATACTGTTAATCTTCAAATACCGGTTATATCAGATCATCTCCTACCAAGGATTTTTGATGCCTTCCTATCACCTAGGCCACTGGGTTTTAACCAGGGGCCACTTGGCCCCCTTCAGGACATCCAGCAATGTCTGGAGATATTTTGGGTTGTCACAACTGGGGGGTACTTCTGACATTTAGCGAGTAGAGGCTAAGGATTCTGCTAAACATCCTACAATGCACAGGACAGCCCTTAAAACAAAGATTTATCCTGCCCAAAATGTCAATAGTGCCAAGGTTGAGAAATTCAGACCTAGGATATTAAGTCCAAGTTATTTAAGACCCAACCTCCATTTTTAGCCTTGACACACATCATTCTTCACAAGACCAAACTGGTGTCCTGACTGCTCCTCCAATATATCATACGCATTCCTACTTTTGTGCATTTGTTCGCAGTTTTTAGCCAAATCTTAGCCACCCTTCTAAGTCAAGTTCAAATCCCCACTTCAATGAGGACAATCATTCACTCATTCAGCAAAGGTACACTGAATGAATTTCCAATTGCCAAGCACATCTAAAAATCATGGTTCCTTCCTACCATCAAGCCGTTCTCAGTCCATGGGGAGAAAAAGACACAGAACTAAATCACTGCAATACAAATGGCAAACTGCACAGTAGTGGTACATACAAAATGCATAAAAGAAGAAGCAATTGAGTCTGCAACTGGGCAGGGAACGTCCAATAAGATTTCAGAGAGAAAGAAGCTTAAAGGATAAGCAAGATAATGTCCAAGAGAAAAGGGGCACTGCATGCAAAGCAAATTAGATAATGTTATTTTCCCCTCGTGGAAAACAAAACAAACCACCACGAACAAAAAGCTGTCAAGGGCTTCCCATGCCTACAGGAACCCTGCTTCTCTCCCCAAACTCATCTTATGCCATCCTTTCTCCTCACTGCCCACTGTGCTCCAGCTACATTGTCTTTTCTTCGGTCCTTCAAACATGCCATCATGAGGAGTTTATACCTGCTGCAATATTCTGTTATCCTTTTACACAGCTTTATCACCTATGTTAGTCTTCCTCTCATGAGTCTCTTTTCAGCTTAATACGTCCGTCCTTTCTTGACAACTTTATCTGGAATGTACTCCTTCTCACGTGAGAGCCCATTAATCTGTTCCATTTCCTCTATAGTACTCATCTCTATCTAAAATTACTTACTCAGTTATAACCTCTCTACCCCAACTAGAGCAGGTATGTTGACAGAACCGTTCCCCATTATATTTCCAGCAGCCAGTACAATGTCTGGGTCATAGCAGGTGCTCAATATTTGGTGAACAATTGAATAAATTAAGAAAATCAGGAAACAAAGATGGGGGCTTCTAGTCTCGGTAATTCCTCAGTTCACTGAACCCTTTGCTCTTATATCCTGTATCTTGCATTTTACATTTAATCACTTATTGCTTTGGACTATCATTTGTACTGATGACTTATAGTGTCATTTAACTTAGGTCCATTCTGTCTCTCCAATTAGGGAGTAAGATCCCTATGGATATTGACCCTAAGTTATTCTCCACAAGCCCCACTCTATCTAGGAAAATATTAAATCCATAATAAGAGCTCAACAAGTAATTCTTAAATGAATTGATGAAACAATGTCATTTAGGACAACACATAGCAAGGTTTGGTAGAAAGAACATGGAACTAGGAATCAAGAGACATAAGTTACAGGCTCGGCTCAGCTCTGCTACTAACCAGCTGAATGACCACAGGCAAGTCATTTCTACTTGGGCTCCAGTTTTCTCATCTGTAAAAAAAAAATCTGTAGAATCCCCTTCAGCATTGATGTTCCATAGAGGTGGTCTGCTATTTCTGTAACCATATGGCATTTCACTCATCGCCACTAGAGGGAGAGCGTAGGTCACAAATGTCAAAAATTTCCATGTCCTTAAAAATACAAATATGAGTACTTCCTTTTTGTCTGTTTTAAGAATATTAGTATGTGAAAATGATGTCCTATTCCATTCCATTATATTAAAACTTTTCCAAAGCTTTCCCACTGGAGAAAAAGCCAAAGATCTTAACAGACTAAACATTCATACATAGAGCTGGAGTTCTAGACAGGTTTACCTGAGGAAAAAATTTGAAAGGTAGATGACTATTATACTTCTTAATGATAATTAAGAATAATAGCCACCATTTATCGACTACCTCCCTGCTTCTGCCCTTCTAACAGCATATTTCTATATGATACATAAAATAATACTTTAAAAACCAAAGTCACAAGATGTTACTTTTTGATTCAAAGCCCTGCAAGGCTTCCTATCTCATTCAGGATACAATTCAAACTCCTCATCATGGCTAATGAGGACTTACCCTACCAACCAGCTCCCCAGCTACTTTTCCAATGTGATGTCCTATCACTCTGTGTGCCAGCTGCACTGGAATTCCTGTTGTTCCTTGAACGCACAAAGCAAGCTCCTCACAGCCTTTATACTTGATGTTCCCAGCTCTCCCTCAGAAATCCACATAGCTGGCACCCTCATTTCCTTTAGTCTCTGTTAAAATGTCACTTTACCAGAGAGATCATCTCTGATACTTTCTAAAAGATGGACCTCTTTATCACCTCTTATTCCCCTTCACTATGTTTGTTTGTTTGTTTTTTATAGGACTTATATCATGTCAGGATATCTATACATCTGTCTATAAACACACACACACACGTATTTATTTGTTTATTGTCCATCTGCCTCCACAAACAAGAAAGCAAGCTCCCTGACAACAAGGACATTGTTTTATTTACATTCTCAATGCTTAGAATGATGCCTGTCCCATAGGAAGCACTTAAGAAGTGTGAAATGAACAATTACCATACAGAAGAAACCCTATTCAGCGGTCCCCAACCTTTTTGGCACCAGGGACCAGTGCTCCTATGAGAATCTAATGCCCGATGATGTGAGGTGGAGCTGAGGTGGTGATTCTAGTGCCGGGGAGCGGCTGCGAATGCAGATGAAGCTTTGCTTGCTCACCCACCACTCACCTCCTGCTGTATGGACCAAGGTCCTAACAGACCACAGACCAGTATTGGTCTGCAGCCCAGGGGTTGGGGACCCCTGCTCTATCTCACTTAGGCCTCACGCCATCCTACAAATTGGCATTATTGTTACCCTTATGTGACAGATGAAGAAACAAAGGTTTGGAGAAGTGAAGTAACTTGGACCAAGGTCAATCACCGAGCAAGTAAATGACAGATCTAGGATACAAACTCGGTCTGTGATTTTAGAACCCATACATTTCATCTCATGTCACACTCCTCTCTAAAAAACTGAACATTTTTGTTTTCTGAGAATATCATTAAGCAGTAACATAAGTCCAAAGGGAACTCCTGTAGAGGCTTCATTTAAAAATCAAAATTCCTCAGACTTGCCATGGCTGACCTACTAAAGGAGTAACCAAAAGAAGAGAATCACTGTCAGCTACATCTTATGACATGCACTTCAGTCTTAGCACGTTAGGGACTAAATGGAGTCTTGGGTTCTCAGTACTCTTGATAAAATATGGTATTTCTTAAGACCTCTCCTATGCAACAGACAGAAACTAAGTTTCTTTAGTTGACTCTTTTGATAGTCTTTCATGCATGGACACGGAACTATTTTATATTTTATTCTAAGCAAAAGTGATTCCATTTCTCCTGGCCCTTTTCCCCATTGCATTCTCCACTTTTCCAGAGTAGTCAGC
>NW_006430057.1:1227583-1252098 GCF_000325575.1 Pteropus alecto
AGACCTGAAAAATCAATTTACGGAACGGAAATAAACATTGTCATGAGATTTTCCAAAATATGTCGTCACATTCTGACTATAGCATTTTCTTCCGAATTTAGCAACTCTGCTGTCTGTTTCTCAACAGCCACTTGATCGAAAAGTACATAATGGAAAGTGTTTTCTTGAGGATGCACAAGTATTTTAAAGTGTTAGTTTGATTTCTTTCCCCCAAAATCAAGATGTGGTAACAGAAAGACATAAAAAACAAACCCTTCGCAGAAAGCTGCTGTTCATTTACCTTTAAATATTTAATGAGCTCTCCTGGAACTTCTTTTGAGCCTGACTGAATCAGCTGGCAATGATGGAAGAATTTGTGCACATGTAGATCCTGGAAAACAGATGGGTGCAACCATATGAAATTTGATTCATTACTCTCAAATGCAGGCTCACTCCCTCCCCCTCCTCCTCCATCTTGCAAACCTATTTATTTGGGTATTCTAATGCCCAGACTCAGCAGCTGCAGCTACCAACACATGTGTTCATGCCCTACAGGCCTCTTGACCGTCACACAGAGCAGCAAGACCAGGTAAATTCAAGATGTACCTGAGCACACTGAGTAAGCTGCAACTTATGCCCAACTAGTCAACATTCATTTAATTCCTTTTCTGACTTGTAGTGTAGTCTCTGAAGTCGGGCTGCTTCTACATTTTAATAAAATGAGCAGGAACAGAGGTCTGTACTGGCAGGTAATGAAAAGATAGCAGCAGGAGGATACCAGAACAATAGTCTCAGGCATTCAGTGCACTTCATAGACAAATGAGTCCAGCTGTCCTCTATGGAATCTATATACACTGATCTTGCAGACAGCATGAACTCTATCAGGAGCTGGAATAGTGAAAATTGGATTTTGATCTGCTTCCTCTAATTATTACTTGTGTGATTTTGGGTAAATCATCTAACCGGACTGAGTCTCAGTTTCTTCATCTATAAAATGGGTGCAGTGGGCAGGGAGAAGTGAGAAGGACTGTGGGAGGCCACACCAAGGAGCATGGACTTCACCTTCTCTATCTGTGATTTTCCAAACTGGGCTTGAGGTTTCCCACAGACATTTGATTGTAAATTCATGGGTGCTGAGGCTAAGAGTCAACTGTAGCAGCTAGCCACCCATGCACGATCTACTGACTTCAAATTTCTGTGTTCAGCTCTAGTCTAACCAGGAGAAAAACACCAGACAAATTCCAATAGAGGAACATCTATTGGAATGTCTATAACGTTATTACTAATGAGAAAGACTTTCAGGCCACTTCTCTAAGGCTGGAGAAATCAAATAGTCTATTTTAATTAAGAAATATACTTGAGTATTAAAAGTGGCAAAATTCAGTTGATGCAACTTACTTGAGTGTAAATAGTAGACTCTAAGTGGCTTTTAATCTTCAGCAAAGGCTTTGCACCATCTACCCACTTTATATCCACATTAGACTGCTGTGAAGAGAAAATACATACATGAGTTTCTATAGCATAGCAATGGATAGATGAGCAACATATTACACCTTTATGGATTTCAAGATTTTTTCCCCCAGAAACAAATGTGTTAGTTTCACACAAAGGGAATTATTGGAGAAAATAACCTGCCTTTAGAATAAATGTATCCTAGATCATTTTGAATTTCCAATCCTTTGCTGACTGATAGTTTTATAAATTACAATAAAAATCAACTACAACATAAATGAATATTTAAAATGATGCACAAAGTCCAAGCCCCATTATTTTAACTTGTTATTAGAATCAAGACATGAGGCTACTTTATCAGACTATTATAAAGGTTTCTAATCACTTGCTTTTCATACTTTCCTTTGTGATGAACCAGCACCATTCCTCAGGCCACACCTTGAGCTGCTATCAACTAGACCAAACTATCAACTAGGCCAAAGAATTGTACTTTTTCAACATTTCATCATGATTATTTGAACAAATGCTGATATTTTCCTACCCTTCTTGATTCTTCATCATTCAAGTTCAAGTAGCCTGGGGGAAGATTGGCTGAAACTGGCAGCTGCTGCTCAAATGTGATGATTCTGCCATCCTTCAGCAAAGGTACCCAGGCAAAGCCAACTGCCAAGACAATAATCAACCATGAGAGACGAAATCAGAAATACTATTAACTACACAAATGTCTAACTGCTAGGGAGCGGGACATGGTGGTGATATTTCTGAGGATGTGCATGAGCAGTCCAGGTGTTGGGCATCTGAGTACTGGGAAAGAAACCATGAGTTCGGGTCACTTCCTAATCTCAGCCTAGCCACTAACAGGTTACTCTGTTTCCTTGACTATAAGAATGGGAACAACAAAAATAAAAATAATAAAAATGGGAACAATACATAGCCTTTCCATCTAATAAAATTATTGAGAGACCAAAGTAGGATAATGTAAAACACTTTAAAATTTGAAAAGTGTGTCAATATCATTATCTTTACACTTTTGGGAATAACTTCGGGTAGACTTAGTTTTTAAAGATTCAGATCTCTCTCATCCATCCTTACTAAGAGTGCAGTCCCATACCTGAGCCTATGTCAGATAGTAATCGCCAGGGTCCAAAATTTCTTATAGGAACTCTAAGGTAAGAACTATGGAAGATTAAGGTCACAAGTCAAATTCGCATTCCACATTTACACAAAGCTGTATTTGGTTGGGCAGTTTTCTTGATTACAGAGGAAGAGGTGTTGTAGGAGAATGTAGTCAGGGCACAGTGTTTACAGATGAATCCACTGAGATCTCCACCATCTCTTGACAGTTCTATCCAAAAGAGCCTTTAGGCTTTCTGTTAGAAAACTCATCACGTTCTGGCTAAAAAAGCCAGAACCATCTGTGTCCATATTTCCATTATAGAGATTACTCTAGCATTCAAGTGTTTAAACTCAGCCGTGGGGCGGCGGGTGCAGGGGCGGTGCGGGGAAGCTTGCTCTGGACTAAGTTTTGGCGTATGAGAAGGGGTATTGGCTGGAAAGCACTTTTTAAAGCCATTGCTTTCTGATTCTTTAAAATTCTTTGCATGAGTGTGTGTGTGTATGTGTTTATACTGTGAACAAAGAAGTCAACACAAATCTGGTTAGAATGTTTTCATTCATGTATGTAATTTGGCAAGTTCTTTAATTCTTAAAAGAATACTAATTATGTTTTCTCTTAGACTAAATGGTTTTCTCAGACTCTGAGAACTTGCCTAAAGGGCATGTTTACTAGTACAAGTTCAGAAATGGTTTACCAGACCTCTTCTTTTATACGAGGCACAGGAAAGTAACATGAGCAGAAGAGCCATTCAAAAGGACTCTGTCAAAGTAGTTAAACTGAAATTTAGACAAATGACCAAAGGTTTCCAGCTCAGAAAATAGGAAAATGAAAAGAAAATACATTTCTTATTCTTAGGCAACATTTTCTCCTCAAAGAGATTTCTGAGATATAATTCAGATACAATTCAAAATATACAATGGTTTTTTTTATTATATTCACAAAGCTGTGCATTCATTGCCACTATCTAATTCTAGATAATCTAATCCAAGAGACTCCATACCCCTTAGAAGTCACTCCCTATCTCCCTTTTCCCCCAGTCCCTGACCACCACTAATCTACATTGTGTCTTGATGAAATTGCTCAGGCAAGATTTTTGCATTGTGAATTCATCACAGCATGGCCAAGTGTGTCTTTCTCAGTCAAAACTCATATAGAGCACTTGGAAGATGTAAAGGTACAATGTCAAGCACAAGCCATCTGGCTCAAAGGTGTGAAGCCAATTCAAGGATGGACAGTTAAAAGTGATGAGTGGCACATCAAATAATCGTCTCATGCTGCACTGAGCATCTTGTCTACTTCTGTCTAGGATTTGGATAAAGAAATAGGAATTGGTCTTTCCGGAGGTACACTGTCATGGATTCTCATTGTTCTGCCAGATTTCTTCTCAAACCTCAAGGTCTCTGTCCTGAACAAACTATAGTTTCTATGGGGATACAGAACAAGATCACACTATCCACAAATAGAACTTCCTAATATTCCATTCTGCCGCTGGCTGGACAGACATCACTCAGATGTCTCACTAACACCTCAAACTCAACATCAGTCCAAAATTGACCACTCTCACTCCCAATTCTGTCACATGGCAATACCGTTGACTCTTGAACAACATGAGGGTTAGGGGCACCAACTGCCCACACAGTTGAAAATCTGTGTATATTTAAATTGGTCCTCTGCATACACTGATTCCCAACCTCCAGTTGACCTTTGAACAACACGGGTTTGAACTGAGCAGGTCAGCTGAAAAAAATCCACAATTAAGTGGACCCACGTAATTGGAACCCATATTATTCAAGGGTCAACTGCACCTTCTTTTCAGTTTTGCAACTTCAGCACTAACACTGAATCATCTCTCTAGTAGCCAATCATTTTCCAGGTCCAATATATTCTTCTTCTGCAATTCCTGTTTTCTCCATCCCCCTGCTACTACCATTGTGCACTCCTCTTTCTTTCCTGGACTTTTGAAATATCCCCCAACTGCTGTGTCTTCCTTCCTTCTTCCTGCTCCAACTCACCTTACTCATTACCTTGTGGCCTGATTGGAATCCCTGCAAAATAGCCCTTACTGGTATTTATAATCCTTCAATAATTCCATATTGGTGACAAAATAAAATAAAATATACGGCCTGGCATTCAGGGCTTTCCACGATCTGACATCTCCTTTTCAATGTCCTATGATTCCCCTCCCAGCACCCTGTGCTTCCGTCGTATTGAACTAGTTGTAATTCCCTGCCCATACTCCTCAATACTCTGCCTCTGTACTCAGGACAAACTGTTGCTTTATCCTGAAACCCTCTACCTTCCCGTCATCACTGCATTATCATACTCTACCCAACCCCTTAAGGCCTTACCCAAACACCATCTCCTCCTGGAAGCCTTCCCTGATTCCCAGCCACTTGTCCCTACACCAGTGGAAATAATAACTCTCTCTTCTCTGAGATCACATAGCACTACTTTCCTGATAACCACTACTTTCAGTCATGTATTATAGTTGTCTACATAGGTCTATGTTCCCCACCACACTAGATCATATGCTCGCTGAAGATGAGATCTATGCTTGACTCTCCACTGTATTCTCCATAGTACCTATTACAACATCTTGCATATAATACGCAGACATATTTTGCTAAATGAATGACTAAATGGATGAATTTAGGATTGATCCAGGTTAGTTTGGATCAAAATCCTAGGGCATGCTGACATTTATATTGTGGGTGACACTGCGCATGTTCATAGGGACTTGTATGTTTCCTCATCAATGCTTCCTGTTGGTTTATCTAAAGCCTTGCTGGATGAGACCAGGACATGTTTTTTCACTACCCACGCTTATTCGAATTCATTAAATCTGTTCTCTTATTAGAACCAGGCAGCCCCCAATATCCCACAAAAATGCCCCTAGCCCTCTTCCTCATTGAACAGAACTGGAAAATTCTGGTTCCTGGGCTATTCTACATAAAAGAAATAATAAAAATACAGCATGGCAATATGAGTCTCTCTCTGAGGAAGGCACTGTTACTTATGTTGCTTATGATAGTCCAGGCACAATGGCAAGCATTTGGTCATTTGATAGAAATGATGATAAAAGTAGCATATAATTCATTTTTTACCAATAAACTTTTAAACTCAGAAATGGATTTATTGGTGGGAGGAAAGTATGGTCTGTGGCTTAATGAAAAGAGGCTATATTATAGACAATTTCCATCTCAAATAGCTAAAGAGAGACATTAAAAGCACACACATACCTGGAATTTCAACTGTGTCCTGCTTTTTGGTTGTTCCCTTTGTGTTAATTTCACAACTTACATGATAAAAAGTAAAAAGCAAATGATGTTTTTGATGCAAGTGAATGGGAAGCTCAACTTTAATCTGAAATGATAACAAGATTACATGTAGAATTGTTTTGTTTTAATGATCAAGCTGGACTGTCAGTCCTTTAGTCAGTTTCATCATACTTTTCCAATGACATACTTTTCTGAATGATAGGCCAAGTAGTCAAATATATATTATTTAAATGCACTCTAAATGCTTTCCTAGTCAGTTTGTTTGACAACAATATTCTGGGTTGTGAGGACTGATTTACTACTTTTACAGGAAAATCCAGGGGATTCTCCTGCATTCGTCTTCACAGCAGGATTTTCTAAAATACTGGAGGAAAAACTACATTCTCACAGTCCAGGGATGCTCTGTAATTCAATCTGAGTCAGTGAATGCAGTCTAAAATGGGCACTGAATTTGACAGGTTACCTTTTTCTAAGTTGCTGCTCTCCTTTGCATGAAAAAAAAATTAAGTTGTGCAAATAAAAGTGCAAAAAGTCACTACAGTATTATGGTATCCGCAAATTACAGTTCATACGAATTTCTTTAAAAAGAAAACACAACTTTATCCTTGAATAAAGAAATAATTGTTATCAGTGACACATGGATTTCATTCTAAAAATTAATACTTTTAATATAAACATCTCAAGTAATTTTCCAATCAGAACTCAATGGAATGTTTGTAATGCCTCTTGGAAGTGTATGAGAAACAAATCACAGATCTAATTGATTTAATGCACATGCATGTATCTGCACAGGAACACATGCAAACACATGTGTGTGCATGCACACATGCTTTCCTGGTCAATATATAGTAAATGACTGAAAAGCCTGTTTATTTCTGGTATCCTAAAGATAATATGAATTACGTACTACATGATCAAGTTTTCTGTAGTGACTGGTATTGGTTATATAGGGGGACACGTTGAACAGCTTGGTGAGGGACATCTGGCCTAATTATCATTCACACATGGCATTGTTCTGATGTTATAACTAATTTCTGTTGTAGGTATATTTCACCACAGAACATGCCTATTCACAGCATTCAGACCATCTGGGTATCTAATGCTCTGCTGTACATATAAATACGGTCATAGTCCTTCCCTGGGTGGCAAAAATGCAAGGCCACTATCCTCCTCCCTGTCTACTGTGAAACTAGGGGCACTGGATTGAGAAAGAGATAGGTGAGGTTTAAGGCTGGAGTAGAAGGCCTCCACACGACTGCAGGTGGACCTGCGGAACATTGTGACAGCAGGAAAGGATGGTTCCAGATAAAGATAGGAATGGAAATATGAGGTCCGAGAAGCAGAAACAGCACAGTTTCTGGCCTGGGATACACAGCCAGGTGCCATGAAGACATGTGGGAATCAAAACCAGTCTGCAGATTTGAATAAATCAGATACATACAAATGGGAAGAGGCTGGGACAGAGACACTAAGAGAGCCACCAGGAAGTACACAGAGACATAGAGACAGAGAAGTGGGAAGAAGGAAAGAGGCGAAGACTGGGTCTGAGGAAAGGAACGCATAGACCGAGAGATCGTGCCACTCAACATTGCACAGAGGCATTTAGTGCAGCCAGTGGGACTCTGGTGGCCCAACCATGCTGTTGTCTCTTGAAGCATTTCACTTACAGAGAGGCTGCACCTTCCCACACAGAATTACAGGAACTAGCTAGAAGGAACTAGACTCAGAAAGGGGAAGTAACTTGATCAAAGGCGCAGAGACAGTTGTTGTGAAAGCTAGGGCAAACAGAATCCTAGTCCCAGTTTGGTGATTGTTTCCTACATTATTACTTCACGCTAGAGCCCTTCAATTAGTGGGCAAATCTTCCACTGTCATCAAAGGGCAGCAAGCAGGCAATGGCCCTTTATTTTGATATTACATTTTCTATTTTCAAGGAATAAAAACAGTCAGGGATTGAAAGTACAGATAAAATGAAGGACACATCTCAAAGAGAAATAGAAGAGCAACCATTGTTTTATAAACATTAGAATAATGTATTTTACCTCATCATAGAACTCAGGATTTTGGTTGTGATGTGAAACAACAACATAAGCATTTGTGGTGAAAACAGACCCTGCAGGTTTTCCATAAATACACTGCAAAAGAAAGAAACAAAGTCACCACTCTCAACACAGGTCTTCAAATATGATGCTAAGGAACCACATACAGTTACAGGCATCTGCGAGCACCTGGCCATGGCCAAGCCCACCCGGCTCTCACCATGAGCTTATAAATTCCAAATCATTTACAGTCACTCGATATCATCCTCAGACATTGCCTAACTTGGCTGCGTGGATGCTACTGAATTTCGGGTCATCAAAGAAATGCAAATCCAAACTAATTGACAGTAAGAAGTCAAACACAGCTAATCATTTTGGAAGGGAAAAACTCTCAATCCTGGCCTGGAAAGCTTACTTTTCTCTTGCTATTTCCATTTCTTAATATGTGAAGTTCCCATTCAGCCAGTCAGCAACATTTACTGAATGCTTGTTGTGCAGTAGGCAAGGTGAGGAGTTACAACAACAACAACAACAACAACAAAAAACAGCAGATACATTCCTAGCCTAAAGGAATTAAAAAGTAAGCTACAGAAAATTTACTGTTCTCTCAGTTTATGAACCACATTTTAAAAGTCACTGGCTTTCCGTTATACCAATAAAATAAATTTAAGGCTTTCAATGATTCCATAGAAAGATTCGATTTCATTTCTAGTGTGAGTTTTCACTTCCATAGGCCTAATAAGCTCAAGGATGAATATGGAGTAAGCATGCCAGAGTACTAATTGCCTTACTCTGTTACTTCAGAGCTGGCCTCCAGGCCAGCTAAAAAATGAAATTGAAACTCCATGTGAGCACAGAGCCATTTTCAGGAACTGCTGAGAGGTAACCTAAGAATCTTAAAGTATACAAAAGGATATTGCATGGGATATTACAGTTATTCTCATCTGCACTGAGGGGAGAATCAGAGAAAACAAGCTTAATTTGAGCCAGCTAATACTTAATTTAACTTAGGTTTCTCTGTGGAAAAAAAATTTCTTCAAAAGTAGGGACTATTAAACACTCAAAGACTTAGGGGCATTCTAGCCTCTTAGGTGGTTTGAGTGGAAGGCTAGCCACCCATCTGTCTGATTTAGGCTCAAGCTAGAGAACTGGGAAGCCAGATAAACACTCTGTGACAGTAAAATGTTCCAACTTCTCTTTCAGGCCTCAGATTAATGGGCTAAAAAGTAAAAACCAGCTATAAAGAGTGAAAAGGTAAAGGCACTGTGAAGTCACAGGTATTTAAGGATCGCTGTATCAGATACTGAGATACTGAGATGCTGCTTTTCATAGATCACTAATCCAACTTTAGAGGCACCATTTGGCCAGTCACAGAGTAGAAGTCATATCTCAGATCAAAGGAGTCATGCTGTGCTTCTGTTAGCTCAAAGCCCGTTCAGGTTTCAAAAAGAAAGGTTTTTATTCTCTCCTGATGGTACTATTATAAACCGTCAGGTCATAGGAGAAAATGACCTTGTGCTTGGGCATCAGTGAATGCAAAATCAAAGTGGAGCAAAGGCAAAATTCTGGTATATGAAGCTTACCCATTTTTAAAGTTCCTACCTTATTTTGTTGTTTCTTAATATTTAACTAATCCTTACAGCTAAGTGTAAGAGTAGGAAAAAATATTACATTTGTCACTTTAGCACATTTCATTTGGATGTTTAAAGAAATTAAACTTAGCATATGAAAGTATTAACATCTCTAGTTCTACCAAAAATTCTATCTCTACTAAAATGCTTATCAGTATGATAAACGAACCTTTAGAGCTCTGGCATCACTTTCATCTGAATCCCGGAATTCCACACAGACCGCAATGTTCCTTGCCTAAAATGATTAATCACTCAAAATGAGTCACGGAATGAGAAAATTATAAATAAAATTTCATACTCCAAAATGTATATAGTTTACACTATTTACCTTGGCAAATGTTTTCTGGCTGTCGTATTTTAATTGCAAGGGATATACATACAGATGGTTTTTGTAAATAGTAAATGGATAACAATATTTTGTCATTTCTGGAACAAACTCTTCAACCTCCACAGTAATATTCTGACAATTCTTTTTGAAAGGCTTCAGGGGCACATATGAAGAAGTAATACAATCTATAGGCAAAAAAAAAAAGACAAAGATAATACAATTTAACAACCATTAACACATTCCTACATTTGTAAAATATACATTGATTGTGTTCTCAAGGAAGGATTTCAAAAAGAGAATCTTTAGTGATTGACAAAATGTCATACAACCACTTTAAAGAGCCCAAAAGGACAAGATGGGGTAGTCTGATGCTGGTTTCAGTGGAATCCTTCAAATCAGACATGGATTGCTATTTCAATCTCAGTGTAGATTAGACTGATTTGCCAAATATAACACATCATAATTTTGGCAAATTTAAACTCTACAAAGAAATTCATTACATTTTTCCTCCTGTGGCAGCAATTTCACTTTCACTGCAAATTTTAATTGGTATCAGGGAAATAACAGAAAATTTATGCCTCCAATTATCTCATGGCTAAAAACTTTTAAAAAGTTAACTTGGTGCAGGTACAAATTTTCACCTACGAAATAATGGCAGCCTTTTGAATCTACAGACCTGATGATGTGTTATCAATGATAAATTCAATACTCTTGAGCATGAAAACTCAAAGCCTTTGAGAAATGTAGCAGTGTATGTTTTTGAAGTAGCCACTGTGGTAAAGATTATTCATATACTTAAGGAGCTCTAAGACTGCTTTTCCTTGCTGCAGAGCCATACTGACAGAAGGAAGACCCAGGGAGAGTCAGACATGAGGACACAGTATATGTTTTGGGTGGGGTTTTCTCTGATTATAGTGATACTTACAATAAAATATCAGGAGTAAAGATACACAGACACAAGTAATCATTCTTCTGGTCTTCTTTCTCTGTATACTTTATATAATACAAAAATCCTACTATGTATAGAAATTTATTACCCTTTTTGGCATTTTATCTCATGTCTTATTCCGTGAATGCTTTATAAACATTTTTTATGGTTTCATAAAATTTCATGACACCGTTGTACCATAATTGCCTAATCACTAACTATAACAGTGTTGGACTCTTTCATTGTCTCCAATTTTCCTTCAATATAAACAACACTACAAAGAACATCTTTATGTGTAAACTGTCTAGATTTCAAATTATTTCTTTAGGAAAACATAATCCATTGTACTCTTAAATGCTTTCAAATGTAAATTGCTACTCCCCTGCTTACAACCCTTTAGTGACTTCTCATTGCACTTGGAATAAAATCTAATCTTTTAAGGAGGTACCATGGCCTACACAATTCCTTGCATAACATGACCCTTTCTACTTCTACTTCATCTTCTATCTCCCACGTTCCCGTCACATGCCACACGAGAGCCACAGTGGCTTTACGTTCATACAAACCAAGCTGTCTCCCACCTCAAGGTCTTTACATATGCAATGCTCTCAATGGGGGCTGTATAGTCCCAACCACTGTCTACATGGTGGGGTTTCCTTGGCCACAAATTTTTTAAAATTTTTATATTTTTATTATTTTTTCAATTACAGTTGACATACAATATTATATTATGTGTACAACATAGTGATTAGACTTTATATAATTTATGAAGTGATCGCCCTGATAAATCCAGTACCCATATGACACCATACACAGTTATTACAATATTATTGACTATATTTCTCATGCTATATCCTATATCCCATGACTATTTTGTAACTACCAATTTGTACCTCTTAATCCCCCCTCTCTTCACCCTTCCCTCCATACCCCAATCTGACAACCATCAAAATACTCTCTGTATCTATGAGCTTGTTTCTCTTTGTTTGTTTGTTTATCCTGTTCTCTAGATTCCACATATGACATTTGTCTTTCTCGGACTTACTCCACTCAGTACAATACCCTCCAGGTCTATCTACGTTGTGGCAGATGGCAAGGTTTCATTTGTTTTTATGGCTCAGTAATATTCCATTGCATATATATACCATATCTTCTTTATCCATTCATCCACTGATGGATACCCAGGATGCCTCGGTATCTTGGCTATTGTAAACAATGCTGCAATGAATATGTGAAGTTATATGTCCCTTTAAAGTAGTATTTTGGGTTTCTTTGGATAAATATCTAAAAGTGGGATAACTGTGTCCTTCTTTGTCTCTTGTTATAGCCATTGTTTTAAAGTCTATTTTATCTGGCATAAATACTGCTATCTCGGCTTTTTATTTTCATGAAACATCTTTTTTTATCCCTTTACTTTCAGTCTATTTCGATTTGAAGTGAGTCTCTCATAGGCAGCATATGTAAGGGTCTTCTTCTCTTATCAGTTCAACCACCATAACTTTTGATTGGAGCATTTAATCCATTTACACTTAAAGTAATTGTTGATAGATATGTAGTCATTGCCATTTTATTATTTAAATATTTTTATCTTTTATTTCCTTTTTCTTCTTTTAAAAAAGCCCCTCCAACATTTCCTGTAGTACTGGCTTGGTAGTGATGAACTCCTTTAGCTTTTTCTTGTCTAGGAAACTTTATCTGTCCTTTGATTTTAAATGATAGCTTTGCTGGGCAGAGTAATCTTGGTTGTAGGCCCTTGATTTTCAACACTTTGAATATATCTTGACGATTCCTTCTGGCCTGAAAAGTTTCTGTTGAGAAATCAGCTGACAGTCTTATGGGAGCTCCCTTGTAGGTATTTTGTTTTTCTCTTGCTGTTTTTAAGATAAGTCTTTAACCTCTGGGATTTTAATTATCATATGTCTTAGTGTAGGCCTCTTTGGGTTCATCTTGTTTGGGACTCTGCACTTTCCAGTGGAGGAGCTACTGTTCAGGGGCTGACCCTACAGAGCAGGATTCATTTTAGCAGGGCTCTGGTGTCTGCCCTGTCTGCCCTTTGGGCATGCCGTCCTCACATGTGACCCTGGGTGGTACTCTGGCTCAGAGAGAAGCCAGCCATTGGGTGTGCAGGCTGGGGTCTCTTGGGAGGGGGCCTGCTGCAGGGGCTGTGCCCTGCCTGGGACCACCTGGCATGAGCCACCAAGCAATCTGCAGATGGCCACCACCCATGCTGGGCTTGGATGTGGCTTGAGAGGCCAAGCTGCAAACTGAGGCCAGCTACTGCTAGTGCCGGAGTTGGGGCTGCTCAGCAACAGGTACAGTGTACCCTGAGGCCAGATGCTGCTTGTTCTGGTTTTGTGAACCTTTAAGAGATTTTAGGAAAATTTGCAGCATGAGCCAAGAGAGGCCATTTATATGGAAAAGTCACTGGAAGCAGTTTGAGTGGGCCCACAAGTTGGAAGTGCGAGGTCTCAGGAAATCACCAGGGCAGGGCAGGTCTCAACAAAGAAACAATGGCCTCTGCCAATACTTCTGTCTGGGAGAAAGCTGCCCCTCCAGCCTTTGCCCTGAAGCCAGACAATTCGGTTCCTCTCCACATGTCCCTGGCACCTCCTGAGCTGCTGCACCAGAGCTGGAGCTCAGAATGAGTCCATTGGCAATTAAGTCTGCACGTGGGCCCCGTGAAAGGAATTTATGTGACTCCAGAGGCCCTTCATCTCAGCCACAATCTCCTCTGGTTTTCAGTGCCAGAAGTATGGGAACTTCTTTTCCTGGCTCTGGAATCCTGGGCTGGGGAACCTGGTGTTGGGCCAGGACTCCTTGCTCTTCTGAGAGGACCTCCACAGCCAAGATATTTCTCCCAATTTTCAATTGCCACATGCAGGTGGGAGACCAGCTTGTTCTGCATCTCTGCTCCTCCTACCAGTTTGAGATGGTCTCTTCTATATGTCCCCTGTTATAGGACTTCTGTTCAGCTAGACTCCAGGCGACTCCCAATGATGGCCGTTCTGTAGTTTAGTTGTAATTCTGATGTGGTTGTGAAAGGAGGCGAGCACAGTGTTTATCTACTCTGATATCTTGACCGGAAGCCCCCTCGTCCACACTTTTTAAAGCATCCCACCCCAATCACAGACTGAAATTAGTTACTCATTTGTTTTCTTATTTTTTGTCTATCGCTCCCTCTAGACTTTAATTTCCATAATTTTAAAGCACGTGGTAGGTATTCAATAATTGTTTACTCAATAAATTCTTATTCAGTGAATAAATGGATAGACAGAATCTCAGAATTAGAATGCCTTAGTTATGGACTTCTATAGATGACTATTAACAAATTGCACTCCGGCTTGTGATAGGTGATGGTGCCTGGCCAAAACGTAGCCAGTGTCACTTTAAACAGTTTTGTAAAGCTGACAGATGAGCAAAGGCATCTTGCTGTTTTAATTTCATTAGTAGCATTAAAATGATTGAACATTTTTCAAATATGTACTAGCCACTTCATTTCCTGCAAAGTGTCTTTTGTGTTTTCTGTCTATTTTTCTCTTGGGATCTTAGATCCTCATCTGTAGACAATAAAAGAACTTTTTGATGAAACTTATCCAAGGCAAAAGGCAGTAGAAAGTGACCAGGACACATTCACAACACATTATATATTTAACAGCACCTGATAAACTTTCTGTAACTATTCACCACCATATGTACCAGGTTGAGTTAGTGTCCCCCCAAAATTCATGTGCACCAGAATTTCAGAATGTGACCTTATTTGGAAACAGGGTCTTTGCAAGATGAAATTAGTTAAGATGAGGTCATACTGGATTAGGGGTGGGCCCTAAATCTAATGACCGGTGCTCTTAGGTAAGGGAAGATAGCCATGTGATGATAGAGGCAGAGACTGGAGTGATACAGCTACAAGCCAAAGTCTGCCAAGGATTGCCAGGAGTCAGCAGAAGCTACAAACATGCAAGGAATGATTCTTCCTTAGAGCATTGTACTCGTGAATGCTTGTGAACATAAACCTTGATTTTAACTTCTAGCCTCCAAAACCATGAAAGAATAAATTTCCCTCATCTTAAGCCACCCAGTTTGCAATACTTTCTTACAGCAGCCCTAAAAACTAATACACCATGTAAACTTCAAGAAAAATATAGAAAATATAAAACACTGAGATTCAGATATAGTCCTTAAGGCTTATTTGCAGTATATGAATTCTTACTTGATAAATCCACAGGAACACATTCTATGGTGATGTTTAGGTGCCCAGGAATAATCTGCAATTTGGTCTTCTCTGGCCTAGGTATAAAATAAGAATATTTTATACTTAAAAATTATGATTACTAAATGCACTGGTTACCCTGTATGCAAACTTAAATTTTCTTTCTTTTTTTCAAACTTAAATTATTAAGCATTCAGTTTCTCTCATATATGGCTCACATTCATCATTTTAATTATAATTCATCTATTATATTGCTTTATTGAAATAACTCCACACACTTACTTCTTGTATTCTGAGAGGAACTTGAGAATGTCTTCATTTGAAAGCTTGCTACTGTCTTGTTTATACAAAGGAGAAAATCTCCCATCCAGATCCAGAGAGCCTTGAATATCTTTGAAAATTGGTCTAAAATAGCAACAGAAGGTTTTTTTTTTTTTTTTAATCTACAGGATTGATAAACAATGATAAAATTAGTGAAACTACTTTGGAAAATAATTTGGCAGTTTCTCAGGAAATTAAGCATACACCTACTCTATGATCCTACCATTCCACATAGTACATGAATGTTCCTAGCAGATTTATTTGTTATAGCCCCAAACTGGAAACAACTCAGATATTCACCCACAAGTGAACAGATAAACAAATAGTGGTGTATTCATACAATGGACTACTACTCAACATGAACAACTGATACATACCACAATATGGATGAATCTCAAAAAAAAACAGACTGAACAGAAGAAATCAAATGCAAGGGTGCATGATTCCACTTATATGAAGGTCTAGAATAGATCAAAGTCATGTATAATTATAACAATTAGACTGGTGGTTGCTTGTGTGGGGATGAGATGGCTGACTAGACAGAAATGTGTGGAAATTTTCTGGAGTGATTTACATGTTCTCTATCTTGGATGGGGTGGTAGTTACATGACTGTATATGTTTGTGAAAATTCGTCAAGTTGGACATGTAAAATGAGCACATTTTCATCAAAGGTAAAGTGTAACTCAAAGTTGATAACACTTAAATTAGATCTTTAAGATCAATTTATAGAGTTTATAATACATGTAGAGTTTCCAATATGAATTTGAATTATTCCTTCACCCCCTCCCATTTTTAAGCAGCTATTTTACTGCAAAAAAAAATGGGAAATAATGTGTAAGTATCCAACAAACTAAAAGCAGCGATAGCCAGAAACATAATTTCTCTGATAGAACTTCTGCAGATGCGGTTATAGGCATTAACCACTGTTCCTACTTTTAAGCATACCTCCTTTATTTTCAGTAAACAGGCGTTTATCATACATCTTTTGAATACTCCAGCCAAGTCTCTAGAGTGAGTTCCTGCCACTGCTGACAACTAAAATAATTCAGGAAGGAAAAAAATAGCATAATTCCTCATCAGAACTGGGCATCAAAGCTTCTAATTTTGAAGATTTTAAAATTAATCTTTCTACTGGCAAAACAGCATGAAGCAGCTACTGCTATGGCAGTATGCCACAGTGGTCTAGAGTAGGCTCAGATCCCTGCTCACAGACATGCTGTGTAAACCTGGGTAAGATTTTTTTTTCTTTTTTTACTTTTGCGCCTCAATTTTCTCATCTCAAAAATGGGGATAATAGTACCCACCTCTTAAGAAAGTATACATTAAGCACTTAGACCACCACCTTGTACAGAGTTAGCACTCAGCGACTATAAATAATAACAGCAGCAGCAGCAGCAGCAATTGACTTTTCAGGCTGGAGCATCACTAAGTATGCTTATATTTACAAGCCACATTTCACCTTTAATGCCTAAATATACTGCCCTCTACCACTCTGCAATTTACCTATCCTTGGCTATCATGTTGTACTATTCTGTAGAACAAAGACAATGTGCTTTTTCATTTACCAACATACAATGCATTTTGAGACCTTCTAAAAAATTAAATGATTATAAAGTGACAGAAGAGTTAATTAACTTAGACTCTCCTACCCTTATGCTATTCCCCAGCACCTACTGGACATAATTGAATTATTCAGAACATGGTGCTCTTTCCCCAGAACTTCTAGTGAGCTGTACTGGCTGTACCACAAACAAGCCAATGAACCTGTACTTCAAAGGTGAGATAAGTAAGGAACACATTTTAAATCATCGCTGTATATAGACTCGCAAGTTTGGGTGAAAAACATGTAATCTACCATAAGATATGTGGTATAGAGATAACACACTTCCAAATTCACTACCTCTGAGGGGTTTGCCGAATCTGTCAGCAGAAAGCAAGAAAATCTACATTAATTACATACTTGCACTGAACAACTACATTCTTTGCCTTCTCATTTTTTGTTTTCCAGAATTACTCTGTGATAGTTTTTCAAAGCATAAACCCAGCCAATTCTGAAATAGTGGGTATACTACATGTACATAATTCACTACAATTTCTGGTTTTCTGGAAAAAAAAACTTCTATCACTTTAGTAAATAAGTTCTGCTTTAAAACGCAATAAAATTAAATGTGTCAGTCACATCAGTAACCCAAGCCAAAGAAAATTTCCCTGAAGCAAGACATATGAAGAAATGGAAGAGTCTTCAATGCACGGCAAATTCTAAGAGAAAAAAAATTTAAATTTTGTTATGGACTGAATGATTGTATCCACCAAAAGCTCATATATTGAAATGCAATCCCCAAGATGATTGTATCAGAAAGTGGTACCTTTGGGAGTTGATTAGGTCATAAAGGTGGAGCCCTCATGATAGAGATTAGTACCCTAATTAAGAGGCGAGAGAGCTTGTCAGTCTTCTTTCCACCATGTGAGGGCACAAAGAGAAGTCAGTTGTCTCCAACCTGGAAGAGAGTCCTGACCAGAACCCAACCATACTAGCATCCTAATCTCGGGACTTGTAGTCTCAAGAATTGTGAGAAATGCCTGTCATTTAAGCCACATGCTCGTTGTCTACAGTAATTTGTTAGAGCAGCTTAAAGGAACTAAGCCACATCCCAGATGACCCAAGATATAACTGGCTTGTCAGAAACAGACTGCTAAATGCTGCTGGTAAGGACAACAGCTCTCAATTTAACATGTAAGCATGAGCAGAAGGGTCAGGATTATATATGTACAAACCTGGCAGCCCAGGCAAAGGGCATTCTGTATTGTCCAAGGCGGCTGCACACTTGCTTAGCTGTCCTGTACACCTTCTGGGCTGTCTAAGGGTCAAAAATAAGAAGATGGGCTCAGATTTGTTCAAACTACCAGGGACTCACAGGAAAAATAGTTTCCCGAACTTACTGATATAAAACATCAAAATCTGGGGGGAAAAATATATAGTAGCTACAAATAAACCACAACACAAATTGGCTACCTGAATTCTAACACTAAACTGGTATTCCTTAAAGGTTTTATGTTTTCCCATTAACAGAGCCTTCATCAAGATATGCAAAGACAAATAGACATAGGGCATGTTTTGGACTAAATTTTAAATCTTTTTAATGTGCATTTCCCTTCACACATGAGCAGGCAGCCACTGATCATGCTTTGGAGAAGTTTGTTCTGGATATAGTTGATCTTTTTACTCTCAAGATAAAAGCCAAATGACCAAGAGTCAATGCAATTAGTTTGGTGTGGGCAGGAACCTCTGTATGCACAGGCACTGGGAGATGACAAAGGAGATTAACTGCCTATAGAATCTCAACAGGCTGAGAAATGCTGGCTGCATGCTTATCTCTAGAGATAGTAAATGTTAAAGGCTTTTATCTATAACCTTGAGACTTTTTTTCCTTCACAAATTAGTCACATGTCTCCTCAGCATCTTCCAGGTCATAAACGCTATTCAGATACACAACTAAATACCACATACAGCAGATGGACTCTTCATATATACTCAGTAGCTGGAGACCTGCTTATGAACTGTGCTATGAATGCTTTCCCTCTCTGGGCCTCGGTTTTCTCATGAAAGCAGAGGGTTCAATCAATAATTTCCATAAGTTTAGATTTCAGGGTCTAGAAATTTGAGTGTACATGGGTTGCCGACTTTTAATGTTGCCATTTAAAGATATGAAACAGTAAAAACAATCCCTACCACTTACTATACTAACACTTCATGAAAGATAAGTGTTACATTTACAAAGTAGGAAGGGCAAAAATCTCAGATTAAAGGATAGCCTTTTGAATTGAATACATTTAACTTCATGAACTGCTCACTATCTTGTCTTTCTTTTCTCACTTCATCGTCATAAAGGAGTGAATTTGAGTATAGACTGGCATTTGGGAACTGTAGGACTGGATCATCTTTTCTCCTCTCAGCTCTGACATTCTAGGGCTGTCTGTAGAGCTGAGAGTAAAAAAAAGGGTGGCTATTGTCAAGGATAGAGTGTCAATGAGCAGATGTTGCTGAAAACCTTTAACTTTTATTTTGATAAGCCAGCAGAAATCAGATTGTCATGTAAACTGAACATAAATGAAAAGGGAAAAAAGTCATCAAGCTTTAGCATGCATACTCACTTAGTATATAATATTTTCAGAATATTCTGCATGCTGAGAAAGTTTGTTTTTTGTTTTTTGTGTGTGTTTTTTTTTTTTTAAGAGTCACGGACAATCCCATTTAGAATATCAGTAAAAGGCAAATTCGACATTAAGCTGACATGTTCACAAACAATCTTTACAAATACCTTTGCTGGATCTGAATTTTTGATGTAGGGCTCTGCACAGTGCGTAATGTTTCCCTGGAGCACCTTTTCAATTCGAGCAACAAGAAAAATTTCAGGATGTGGATTCGTCACTGAGAAAATTCCCTGGAAGAAAATGACTTCCATTAGACGTTTTTTTTTAATGAGATCTCATACATTCAGTTGTTTGATTAATGATTCCTAGTAGTATGTTTAGCATAGACTGTTGATAGTCAACATAGGATCATGTCCAGGACCCTGGAAATAGATAGCATTTGCTTTCATACAGTTTTCCAAGTTCCTGATATTTCTTTCAAAATAGATTTTCTATTTTGTCATGAACTTCATATTTATTAGTCCCCAAAGTGCAGGTGTCACCCTCCCTGCTTAGCCTCTTGGGTCTGGCTGTATTTGCAAGTTGCACTCTTGGACCTAATTAATACAATGTGTACTGTTTGGCTTAATTGGCATGTGATAAAATAGTATGCATCTCAAGTGAAACTGGATAAGCATTTTTAAATGTAGCTGCATGTAACTCCAGAGCAATTCACTCACAATTAATACTAATTGCAGCTAAGAGGAGGAAAATATGTTACTGCTCTGCATAACAGTTTTCAAACTGTGTAACATAAAAACTAAATCATCCTATAGAAAACATTCCTTTGTGGCAGGTAGAGTTCTGGGGCTTTCAAGGTAAAGGCAGGGGACAGAGGATCCAAACCCCATTTTGTTCCTATGAGCTTTAAGGGTACTAATAGATGCAACCAAAGTTACAGTTTTCTTTAAATGCATATGGAACAACCATGCCATCCCCTATCTAGCTCAGCTCCTTCCAAATATACCTTCCAAATAGCTTGAGAGTTGATTATGTGTTTAAAGGAGCACCACACAAAGGAATTCGCGTGGAAAAATCCATCACTGGGACTCTACCAAGTTTTGTTTTTTCTACTTGATATATTACCAACTGTGTTAAGATAGTGCTTTCCAGTTTTCAAAGCATTTCCGACACATTATCTTACTTGCTCCAGATAGAAAACTCTCTGAGGTAGACAGGGCAGAAGAGAAAACTGAGTGTAAAACAAAAAGAAATTCCGTCCACAGTCCAACAGCTTATAATGATCCCTGGTAATGGCTGATCTGGATTTGAATCACCAAGTAGCAAGCATGAACGAAGTGGTTAAAAACTGCTCAGGAGCAAACTTCCTGGGTTCAAATTCTGGCTCCACCATTTATGGGTTCAGGCAAGTCACATCCTCTCTACATCTTAGGTTTCTCATCTATGAAATGGGAATGATGATAGTTCTAGTTACTGCTTAAATTTCTTATATGGATTAAATGAAGTCATGTACCTTAGGTATCTGGTTATTACTAGAGTGGCCCAAAGCATTTCAAGGTCACAGAACAGGATTTCTGGTACTGCCAGGAACATGCTGCTCAAGCTATGAGATGCAGCTGACAGACTGCCTTGAGTATAATCTCAAGCTTACTGATTGTGACATAAGTGTGCTAGATGATTTTCATGCATTTTCTCATTTAGTTTTCATAAAAACCCTCAAAGCAAGCACTATGATATACACATTTTAAAGACTAAGAAATTGAGGCTTAGAGAGGTTTATGCAGCAATTAAGTGGGCAAAAAAGATTGTAGCCAGGGCTTCCAGACTATATGCCCTATGCTTTACTGCCTCTCAGCCTTGAGGCCCATGCAGCCAATATCTCACTCAATGAGGCTGGATGAGAACAGTAATACTGATTACCGCCAAAGCTAATGTCCACTGAGCACCTAAGGTTCCCCATTCTCCGTACTCTCGGCATTTCCACACACTGATGTCAGCAATGAGTATTATAATTTGAAACGATTTGTAATTGATAAGAGCAAGCTGCTTTTACTTGTTTATCTGTGATCGCTATTACTGCTGCCCCTACTAGCAGCCACATGGTACTGAGCAAACACAGTAGGCCTGGTCCAGTGCCAAAGTGCTTTCCAGGATGGCACGCCTTGTGTGAGCCTCTCAACGGTCCTGGGATGCAGGTACTAACGTTACCTCCAGTTGACAAACAAGGATGCTAGGGCAGAGAGATGTTCATTTTTTAACTAAACAGGAATTTCAGTGTATGGGAATACTCTTTAAAGCTGTTTTGCCTTTGTCCAACCAGCTTCTAGCCTTGCCCTGTCCCCCAAATGCAAAAGGTAGCCAGAGAAACCTCAGGAAGCCTGAATGGGCTGGGAGTCTGGCCCTTTAGGACGAGGCCTCTGGCCCAGCCCTCCCTTCTCACCAACAAAGTGTGGATGTCACACAGGGTGACTCTTATCTACTTCAATTCTCCCTCCTTCAAAAGAATGGGTCAGGCCCCACCCAGTTCCTAATAACTTATATAGTCCCCTAGGGCATGGCAAGGCATGCTGTGGTAGGGAGTTCTGCACCCTTTCACCAGCTCAACAACTGCTTCCCCCAGCAGAGCCACAAGGAGTCAGACCCTCAAGGAGTCAGTAGCACCCCTACAATCGCAACTCAACCTTGGCAAACGTAGGAGATTGAGCTCTGTCAGGGCATCTGGGAAGGAACTGCCAGGAGGCTGAGAGGGAAGTGACTGGTCACAGTGACCATTTGCTGTCAGGGTGGCAAAACTACTCGATGGACCCAACTTCTTCCATTTCCTACAGTCATTCTGTTGCTCCTCAGGAAGCTACTGTAGAGAAAGACTCCGAGGAACAAATGCAGAGGGCCTAGAATGTCCCCCAAACACCTACCATCCACCTAGCCCTGGAAGCTGCCTCTTCCTATAAATAATGGCACCACTTGAATAGCCTTGCTCGAAAAAACCGGGCTGCCACACAGACCTTTCTGGGAGTACTGGGGAACTGGGCTGCTTCCCTCTGGGTGACAAAAAAATGGTACAACATAGGGGTAAACACCTGGGCTTTTTAGGGAGCCTGCTAGACTTAGGTTCAGGTCTTGTTCCTCATCTTATTAGCTCTGTGATCTTGAGCAAACCACTTGACTGCTCTGTGCCTCACTTTCCTCATGTGTAAAATAGGGATAGTAATAGTATCTACCTACTTTCAATCTCTCTCTTACATAGTACTGCTTCCTACTCTGAAACAAGAAGAAGTTGAGAAAAAGACTTCTTCAAAATAAAATGTTCGAATATTTTAAGTAAACAACCACTTTCCTGGTATCTTTAGCTGATTTGAAAAAGGATACAAATAAAGCCATTTGAGGTCACTGCCCATCATTCCCACCTGTCCTGCTCTCATCTATTTCTTTGAGGCCTCTCTCAAGTCCTATATCTTCTGTAAAGTCTTTTAAATTAACTCTCGACAACTGACCCTTCCTCACATTCCAAACTCTTGTAGTACCATTATGTTATATACTTTACCATTTACCACTTAATTACATTCTGCCTAATACTGTTGATTTGAGTTTTTTTCAAACTGACCTAGGTTCAAATTCTGCCAGCACCACTACTGGCAAAGTAATGGTGGACAGCTTACTTAATCTCCCTGAACTGCAATTTTCTCATCTGCAAAACAGCAATGATTATACTATTTCACAAGAACATGATGATTCCATGAGATACCAGAAGAAAATTCTGGCATAGAATAGATATTCAAAAAATGTTGATTTTCTTCGTGACCTTAATTAAAAGTGGGATGATGCCTGAAACCACAAATTTAAACTTCTTGCATTGAACATACAGCTGAGTACATTGAAATAATATGGTCAATATGTAATTGGCTTAAAATAACTTATTTGATATTGTGTGGTAAATTGTAAGCATTAGTCAATAGCAGGTTCTCAAAAATTTATAACACTGAACTTGCTCAATCTCTCTTTTAGAAGTACAGGCCATTGTAGTGGAATATTCACATATGTGAAAACTAGTCTTGGGTAACAAACTAAGGGGCCATAAGAGAACAAGGGACAGCGTAGGGGAAAGCTACCACAGATCGCATCTATAGCCTAAAGAGGGTAGTGACAGCACATGTAGTCTTCCACTGCCATTTGGCAATTTCTATCAATGAGCATAACCTTTGATCCTGATAATCCCAATGTTTGGAAATTATTCTAAGGAGAAGATGATTAAACAAATGAGCTAACATGTATGCACAAGGATGTTCAATGCATTGTTATTTATTATATCCAAAAGTTAGAAATATCTTAATTAGCTAAATCAATGGAATACCATATTAGCCTTTAATAAGAATGCAACTGATCCAGAAATATTGATATAGAATGACAAACATGTTAAATGAATACAGTGCGTATAAACAGTAGGAATATGATACACATTACATATACTCTTATATAAACTGTCTGTGTTTGTACAAACACAACAAAGATGTCTAGAAAGATGTTCACCAAAATGTTAATAGTTGTCATCTATGGGTGGTGATTTTTACTTTCTTCTTTATACTTTTTGTATTGTCTGAATTTTCTACATAATAATGTATATATATTTATAATCAGAGAAAAAAGAACATTTTTATGTTGGGAAAAAATAAATCTCCTTACAATTTGAGCTCCTTTGTTCTTATGCCTCTTTCTACTTTAATTCTATGCCACATTCATTTCCTTTCAGTTGCAAAAGTCTAGAAGACAATCAATTCTGCTCTGCTTAACCTCATAGCTGCCAGTCTGGTCAGAGGTCAAAATGCCAGTGAACTCAGGCTCTTTCTAAAGGGGATTCCTTGCACCAGATAGGACAGAAGAGAATAGCATTACAGCTGAGACATAAGCAGTTCCCTCCCACTGCTTTTCATCCAGAACTCCTTGTATAAAGAGCCTTTATGCTCCATTAAAACTACTTAATCATAATGGAAATGGGAATTAGGGATGGAAGGTTATTGTAGGGTCAATTTTTTTCTTAAAACAAGCCTTTCAGGCACCTAATGCCTTGCTCAGAAGTATGCACAT
>NW_006430057.1:1252369-1259113 GCF_000325575.1 Pteropus alecto
TGTCTATATCTGTAGGTGTATATTTGTGTGTTTTTGTGTTACCTGTATTCTATCTCACAAAATACTTCCTTTGAGACTCATATCATGGTCCCATTGAAAATGTTACTTTGCCAATATATTACTAGCATATTTGCTGGTTTCCATTTTTTCCCTCCACCTTCAGTCATTAGAAAAACACCTATATACATAGACTTTGCAAGAGGTGGAATGTCCATGAAAACACTGGCCTGAAACGATGATATAACCCAAGAGTGTCTGTTTTTTTGGTTTTTTTTTTTTAATTCTGAAGGTGCTACCAAATCTAAAAGTTCATTCTTTACCTGTTTTATGTAGCGTAAATGAGATTCAGCAATTCCGTGAATGAAAGACTCGGGTGAAGAGCATTTTGCATTTCCATCACCGGCCAGTTGGGTTGAAGTGCCCCACAGCATTTCGCGGACAGATGGAGGATTCAGGTCTATGTGGAAGTCAGCTGAAATCTTACAATTGTTCTTTATATCAAATAAGGCAAGATTGATAAAAAATGGTTCGACCTGGGAAGGAGGGCAATTCCTTTTTTTTTTTTTTTTGACAATTCCATTTTTAAACTAATAGGTGGAGTGGGGTGAGGGACACAAATTACAAAATAATTTTTTTTATTCCTCAAGTTTCCAGAATTACAGTTCCTGAGTTCAACATTTAGCTAAAAATTGTGTTATAGTTCATTTGCATATAAGAAAGAACACTCTAAATAACAGGCTATCAAATTTTCGCTTTCATCGGATGTAAATAATTTCACAAATTATACATGTTTTAAAATAACTAGAAATCAGAAGTCAAATTGAAAGAACACTAATTGTTCTATGAATAAAATTTAATTCTCTACAGGTTTATTGAAATTACCTGAAAATAATGCCAATATTATATAGTAGAAATACATCTTCCTTTTTGTTATGTTACAGCTTACTGGATTATACATTTCATAAGAACTATGTCATTCAACATCAAATTACTTGACAAAAGCTTTGTTGCCCCTTCAGCAGTTTTGGAAGACATGATTCCTCTCTACAGATGGCATTTGAAAGCTAGTCACAAAGAGAAATTTCATGCCAGATGGCATAAAGATTAACCCTTTACACACAGAAAGTCTGCTAGTGCCTTTCAGCTACTTTTTAGAGAATAAATCATTGTAGATATTTTCCAAAGACAAAACTAGAACCAAAAATCCAAGATGAACACAAAATGCAGTCTCTCTGGCAATATTATATTTATAGTTTCAAGTATTTCTGAGCAACTCAAATGATCTGTGATAGCTAATAATTAGAAATTTCTATGCAGAACAAAATGAATTTACTCTGAGAACAGTGAGCAAGGCTAGCTGACTGCACAGCATCTGTACCCCTGCATGGCTCTGGTGTTCATTACTCATGGCTATAAGCCAATTTCAAGGAAGTCGCATTTTCTAGTAGAGTTCACAAATTTGAGGATTTTTCCAGGTTCTGGGGACATGTCCCTCTTGAGAGCCTACTCTATCTCTATATGAATAGGTAAGACTTTCATAATTCTCCTCAAGATGAAGACACATTTCGGCAAAAGACAGACATGTATGAAATTCTTCCACGCCAAATTTATCAAAACATGTAGCAATGGAATTTTCATCCAGTAAATTAGTTCTCAGTGATAAAAAAGAAAGGAGTTTCCCTAATGCACTGGTTTAAAGGAGGTAGAAGGAAAAGTCATACGTACGTTTGTGGGTGGTCCTTTTGCATTGTCTCCAACTTGACCCAAGATATTGAAAGTTAAATCATGGCAATTTACCAGGAAACGTTTATTGCACTTTTCTTCAAATGGCTTTATATCAGGTTCAATTCCTGAGAAGTCCAACCTCTAAAAGACACATAACATGAATCATTTCCATATGAACTGATTATTAATATTATTATATTAATAATCAGTTCATATTAATATAAACTTATAAGAAAAAATGCAGAATCCAACAGTTCTCTGACCATTCTTCATTTTGAACCCTTCTTATTTTTTCATTCAACAAGTCTTTGTAGAACTTTTAGACTAATGTAAAAACAAAGAAATTCTGGAGGGAGATGATGAGACTCTGATCTAAGGCAATGGACAATTGTGTACCATTATCTACAAAGCCCCATATGACATGAATTCCTACCTCTTCTCACTCCTCTGATCTCATCTCCTACCATTTTTGTATTTCCCTTACCCTCTATTCCAGCCACACTGGCATCCTGTTATTTCTCTAGCACACCAAGAACACTCTCACCTCAGTGCCTTTGTACTGCTGTTCTGTCAGGAACCCTCTTTTCTCACATAGATACATGGCTTATTCCCCCATTTCATTCAACTGGCATTTCCAGAGACCTTCCTTAACTCTCTATTAAAAAAAAAAAAAAAAAGCTGTACACTCTCCAAGAATCTATACTCCCTTTCTTCGATCTAGTTTTCTAACATTATTTTTTAATATTTATTTAGTTGCTAATTGTTTGTCTTCCCACAAAATAAATGTTCCAGGATGATAGGAGTTTTGTTTCTTTTATGACCTGTGCAGAAGGCAAAATAGACATAAGTGGATATGGGAGGCCTCAAAAATTACACAATGGTCTCTACCTAGGAAGATTCAGTAGATTGTGATATTATGAACTTAATTTTGAAATAAAGATGAACAGCATATACAGGGGAGAAAGAATGAGTACAGATGATGAGTTGTTTGGGATGTGTTGAGCTTGAGGTGATGTTAGTAAGTGGTTGGAAAAATAGGAGAGGTCTGGGTTGGAGATCTGGATTTGGGAGTCAGTGGCAACTAGGTTGAGAAGGAGGACAAGATTGGAACACTGGTAGCCACCTACAATTAAATGATGAACAGAGGGAGAAGAGAGGCGTCTGCTTAGGAAACACTGAGCTCAGCTTCTAACAGAGCTGGGGGATGTACCCTGGCCACCATGGATATATAGCTATAGATCTTGGTATTATAAAAGACTTTAAAACTTTAAACATATATATTGGGAGTCAAGAATTCCTACCAGAGAAGGAATCTGTCTTTCCCAAAGAAACTCATAGACTCCTCAACTCACACAGCTCAGGCAACATAAGTTTGTCTGTTAATTCAAAATGTCTGAACAGACTCACATTCTGTTCACAGATGGGAGGGATAGTATAGATTGTGGAACAACTTACTGTACTTTCATTAAGCCCAGGGACATGGTAGGTAGGAAATGATTGGGTGAATATGAGCAGAAAATATTGCTAACATGGAAAACTCAAGCCAAGAAACACAAGAATTTTTCGCAACTGCCAAAGCAACTTAAGTCAAAACAGGTACTATGCCTAAAGTGTTTTGGATAATTATAGCCATTCTGACCTAACCTGTATCACTAACAAAATCCTCCTTAAAAGGGCCTAAAATATGATATTCATACCTGAAAGCACAACTACCCCCCCCCCAATCTATTCATCTACAAAAGGAATACAAATGTGTGGGACTAGACAGCTTCCCCTTGAAGACTTATGTATCTGTGAAGCCAGAAGCGAGTCATTGCCATGGAGATCAATTCTAATTTCTGCCCATTTATCTGCTTTCCTTTCTATCTTATGCAGACAGTGGAATGTGAAGAGAAACTGGATTAAACCACCCCAGCCCCAAAATCTTTTTCCTTCTGATGCCTCTAAGTACAAATGTTGGGACATATGGCCTTCCCTAGCAGTTCAAAGTTAGAGCCACCCTCTTCAGTCAGTAAGTGTTTCTTTATTCTCTAAGATCAATGATAGAAAGCATATCTTTAAACACTGAACTGTGGAAAAAAGAGAAGGCTAATATTATAGGATGGCACTTCACCTAAAAGAGGTACTCAGCACATACAACATGGATTTCTGTGGAGAGACTACCTTCTATACTCAACATTAAGTTCAAATTTTTTTTGTCCTTAAAGTTTCATTGCAATTATGATTTTTTTCTCACTTGTAGATCACTGATAAACAATTCAAACATAAAATTAGTTCAGTTCCATGACCACAAAAACACCACAACACAAATGTTTTAAAGATACTGGATTGAGTTCCAACCACAGTCAATTGGCTTCTTTGTATACAATGAAAGGGGCTGACATGTCCAATTAAAGCTCAATCATGGGGCAGCAAGCTGGTTGGGGGAGGGAGGGAAATAAAGGCTCAGACACGCATGGAACGAGGAAATTTCTGAATAAATATCTTAGAACTAACATTCTGGAAGCCTGCTAAACTTTTTTTAAAAAATCATAACTTACACACACAATGTAATAATGATATGGGGGAAAGTAAAGATGAAACAATTAAGACAAATTTTCCCCAAATTAACTTTATTTTCTCATGTGATATTTTTATTAAAGAAAATTTTCTGCATTATTTACAGACTATATAGTTTTACAATTAAAAAATTGTAATTAGGAAACTATGAAGCAAAAAGAAGACACAAAATCAGTCTTGCCCATGATATACTTTCACAGAGAAAAAAACTGTAATGCTTATATAATGTATACTTTTCTATTTCAAAAAAAAACCCCAAAGATTTTAATTAGAAATCTCAAGTAGAAAAATAAAAAATTCATTTTTGCTCAAATGATTTCCTTTCTCACGAAATTTTTCTGTTAGAAAAAATATTTGTAATAATTAAAAATACTGTAGACTTTTTTATTTAAACAAATCAGCAATTTAATTAGAAAATACCATGAAATTAAATATTAATTGCTTATCTCTTTGTACAGTGCCTCTCATAAAAAAGTTAAAATACACATGTACAAAAACTCACACCACTTTCTTCTAAAAGTGAGTAAGCCAGACATGAAAAATTACCCCAGTTCTACAGGCCTACATCAAAACTGGAAAATAAATCACCTGTCTCATATGACCTGGTGTTCTTCTATATTGCAGATACTCACCGCTATTCGACTACAATTGCATTTAATAGGTGAAAAGAGCACTGACGCCATCTTTAAAGATTCTTGAATTTATCCATTTTGAGGCATGAGATAAAGTGTAAAGAATATAGGGAACTGGGAAAGAAAACCATATATATTCAGTCCTAAACTATTTACATATGTGACAGTCCTTGAGTGAAGTTAGTTGTTAAGCTACCTGTTCAAAGTGAACTAGACAAATATAAAGCAATCAGTACTGCCCAGTGGTGCAAAAATCAGTGATTTCAGCATTTAAAAGATACTGTTTTTTTACGAATAAGCAACAATTCTAGAAAATAAATATATTATTAATACCTGAACTTCCGAATCAAAAGAAAAGAGGTTTTGTCTTCCATCTCCTCTACTGAGTTTGTTCAGCTGTTCAGTTTCTCTTCCATACTAAAAAAAAATTTTAATATGCATTTGTATACAGGCACATATACACCAAACATTATTTCCTTTAAAACAGTATTAAATACCATTTAAATACATAGTTTATGTGAAACTAGCAATCTGACACATATTCGAAAATTTACCCTTCTCCATTTCCATGTACTTAAGATGGGTAAAGAATAAAGAATGCTTTCTTGGTGTAGAGTAACTGCCACTATGGCCCATGATAAGCTACAGCTTAGGTTCTTAGACTCTCTAGGCTCCTCTCATAACATTGAGAATATTGTTCAACCCTTAGTAGTACAAAAAAGGAATCCAAGAGACTTTAGATACAAAAGAGAAATAAACGAAAGAAAAAACACTATCTTTTATATATCTACAGTGCTAGCCATGGAATATTATATACAATTCTGATTCTGCCACTTTAGGACAAATATAATGGACTGTAGAGTCCGGAATAACAAAGAGTCATAGGCGATACATTAAAATCTGTAAAACCACAGAAAGCCTAGATCAGGGGATCATCAGTATGTTCCTAAATTTTGGAGAATAGCTTTGAAGCTTAAGAGAAGGATAATTTCAAAATATAAAAAAATAACTTTTAAACTTGTCTAATTTTATAGTCCAGGAAGAGGAATAAAGTAAAAATAAATAGGCTTGACAAGTATTTAAATAAATGAATGGGTTACTAAACCTTCTAATTACAGCATAAAGTCCATAAAATAAAATATGTAACCCACTAAGTTACGTGTGATAATCACCGCTACACTTTCAAAATTTGCTTACTTCAAACTCCAAAGAGTAGAGTAATTAACGCAAATGATATCCATTCACCAAAATCTTTATCTGATGAAATTATTCATATACACATGTATATGATTTGAATAGGAAATCAATATATACAAATCATTATATTAAACATCATAGTCAACCTGCATCAATAGCCACTTGAAAGAAAAATATTTATTTTATGAATAACATACAGTAAACAAGGCCCTCCATATTCAGATTCAACCAACCACAGATCAAAACTACTTTTTTTTAGGAAGATCTTTGGAAACACAGTGGAATGAGAGACGTCCCCAGATCTCTCTCCTTGAAACAAGCTGAACATCTAAAACTCAACACAAAACACCCGAATTGCACATCAGCATGTCTGAGAATGGGATCTGCGCAGAAGAGCTACCACAGATCAAAACCCCGGGTGCTGGGTGGTAGACTGGGAGAAATAAAGAAGCTGCCTCTCGTAGCTGCCAGAGCTACTTGTAGGAGGAGGGGGAGGGGAGAAGGAGCAACAGGTACTCTGAACAGCCCTGCCTGGGAGAGTTGTGAGCTGCATGCAGCCGGCGGCAGGGCCCAGGCTTCAGGGCATAAAGCAGAGAAGCAGGACGGAAGAAAAACAACAGTTGATTTTTTT
>NW_006430057.1:1260914-1263037 GCF_000325575.1 Pteropus alecto
ATTTGGCACAAGAGAAAGATATAAAAGGCATCCAAATAGGGAATTAAGAAGTCAAATTGTCAGTTTTCGCAGATGATATGATGCTCTATATAGAAAACCCTAAAGATTCCACAAGAATACTGCTAGAAACAATAAGCAAATACAGTAAAGTTTCTGGAGACAAAATCAATGTTCAAAAAATGCATAGTGTTCCTATATTCTAATAATGTAGTGTCAGAAAAAGAAGTGGAAAAAATAATTCCTTTTGCAATTGCAACAAAAAGAATAAAATATCTAGGAATAAATCTAACAAAACATGTGAAGGACCTATATAATGAAAATTATAAGACCTTATTAAAAGAAATCAAAGAAGATACAAAGAAATGGAAAGATATTTCGCGTTCTTGGATTGGAAGAATCAACATAGTTAAAATGACCTTGTTACCTAAAGCATTATGCAGATTTAATTCAATCTCCGTCAAAATCCCATCAGCATTTTTAAAGAAATGGAACAAAAAATCATCAGATTTGTATGGATGTACAAAAGACCCCGAATTGGCAAAGCTATCCTGAGAAAAATGACTGAGGCTGGAGGCATTACTTTACTCGACTTCAAATTATATTACAAAGCGATAGTAATTAAAATGGCGTGGTATTAGCAGCAAAACAGACACACGGACCGGTGGAACAGAATCAAGAGTCCAGAAATAAACCCATATTTATTTGGGCAAATAATTTTTGACAAAAAAGCCAAAAGCATACAGTAGAGAAAGGAGAGCCTCTTCAATAAATGGTGCTGGGAAAACTGGAAAACCACCTGCAAAAGAATGAAACTAGACTGTTGTCTATCACCACACGCCAAAATTAACTCAAAATGGATTAAGGACCTGAATATAAGACTGGAATCAATAAAGTGCATAGAAGAAAACATAGGAGCTAAACTCAAGAACTTTGGACTTAAAGAGGATTTTATGAATTTGACCTCAAAGGCAAGGGAAGTAAAAGCAAAAATAAATGAATGGGACTATATCTAACCAAAAAGCTTCTGCTCAGCAAAAGAAACTGTCAATAAGGTGAAAAGACAACCATCCGAATGGGAAAATATATTTGCAAGCAGCGCCTCCAATAAGGGCTTAATATCCTAAATATACAAGTAACTCATATTTCTCAATAACGACAAAATAACAAATGATCCCATCAAAAAATGGGCAGAGGACGTGAACAGACACTTCTCCCTAGGGGACTTCCAAATGGCCAACAAATATATGAAAAGATCTCAACAATTCTAGCTATTAAGGCAATACAAATCAAAACCACAATGAGATACCATCTCACACCTCTTAGAACAGTTATAATCAACAGAATTTGTAATAACAAATGCTGTAGAGGATGAGAAGAAAAAGGAACTCTCATACACTGCTGTTGGGACTGCAAATTGGTACAGCCACTATGGAAAACAGTATGGAGGTTCCTCAAAAAACTAAGAATTGATCTACCATATGATCCAGCAATCCCTCTACTGGATATTTACTCAAAAGACTTGAAAACCCATATGCAAAAAGATATTTGCACATTGATGTTTACAGAAACATTATTCACAGTGACCAGGACATGGAAGCATCCGACATGCCCTATGATAGATGATTGGATAAAGAAGCGGTGGCACATATTTACAATGGACTATTACTCAGCCATAAGAAAAGATAGAATATGGCCTTTTGCAACAACATGGATTTACCTTGACATAATCATACAAAACAAAATAAGTCAGACAGTAAAAGTTGAAAATCACATATCACTTATATGTGGGATATAAACCTAAAAGCAAAACATTGAACAGGACAAACAAACAGACTCATGGACATGGACTATAAACTAGTGGTTACCACAGGATAGGGGCATTGGAGAGGAGGCGGGAGGTAGACAGAATATAGGGGGTCAAATATAGGGGAGTAGGGAGAGGGCGAAGTGGGTAAAGGGGATCAAATATATGGTAGCTGAAGGAAAATGGACTTTGGGTGGTAAACACACAATAGACTACAAAGATGTCAAATTATAAAGTACACCTGAAAATTATATAATTGTATTAACCAATGTTACCCCAATAAACTTAATTTAAAAAAAACACAAAAACATTTTATTTT
>NW_006430057.1:1265549-1290911 GCF_000325575.1 Pteropus alecto
TGCTTTGTCACCTTGGTTGTTCATGGTGTTTAATGGACTATTTCTCCACCTGGGCATTAATGGAAGTGTGTTCTGCTTTTTCTTTTCCCAGAAAGATTTATTATATAATGGTCCCTAGTCTGTTGCAAATAAGGTGTTTTTCTTTTGGTTTCCAGTAGGTATTGTCTAAGTCTCTTGGATCTCTGCTTTATATAAAGTGTTAATAATGTCTTTTTTTTCTTTATAGATCTTTAATCATGCTTGCTACCCTCAGTCTCAGTTCCTGTCAGTTTCGGTAGTGTTTGCTCAGATTCCACTGGAGCTTCCCGGCGTTCCATATCGGAGGATATGGGGGGAGGGGCCCTCTGTGTTGGGGGTTGGAGGCTGCGGCTCAGCCTCAGTTTTGCAACCGTGGCTGCTAAAAACCAACCATTGTTTCTCTGCCGTCTCTGCTCTTCTGCTGTCCATGTTTCTCTGCCTTCTGCCCTGATGATTGGGCACTGCCGCTGGCCACGTAGAGCTCACAGCATACTCAGGCAAAGTTGTTCAGGGAACTCACCGTTCCTTCTCCCCTCCCCCTTTTCCTACAGGGAGCTCTGGCTATGAGAGGCAGCTTCTTTGTTTCTCCCAGTTCACCGCCTGACACCCGGGGTTATGTGGTAGCTCTTATCGCAGATCCCATGTTCAGCCGTGCTGGTGTGCAGTTTGCATGATTTTTGTTGAGTTTTAGATGTTCAGCTTATTGTTGTTTCAAGGGGAGAGATCTGGGAATGTCTCTCACGCCGCCATGTTTAATCCAATCTCCAAAAATATATTTTTTTTAACGTTACACTGCTGCTCACGTATACTATGTAATTAGTCCTCCAATGGTCGTATCCATTCTGAACATGTAAATATTTTTTTCTGGTCATCATCTCCTAAACGATGCAGTATAACAAGTATTTACATAGCATTTTTACTTTGTATTACATACTATAAGTAATTTAGAGATTATTTAATGTATACAAGTGGATGTGCATAGGTCATGTGAAAATACTATGCCATATTATATAAGGGATTTTGGTAGTCCTCAGGGTCCTAGAACCAATACCCTGAGGATCCTGAGGGATGACTCTAATTAAACTGAATAAGAAGTAACATATAGTATTAATAAAGTCATAACAATCTAGAAGTATTTCCTGGCATCTAGGAAAAAAAAAATAAGATTTTCCAAACTGTTAGTTGGCAATTACAAGTCCAATTTTAGGAGTATAACTTTTCTTTTAAAATCTCTTCCTGTTTCACTAATTTGCTGTGGTCGTTAATTTAGTAATGATATCGCCAAATGGAATCCAGCATTAAAACTTTAATATGTAATCCTGTAAGTTGAAGACAAGCTCCCATAAAAAGATGTACCTTCATCAGTTCCGGATGCATGCTCCTTTCCAAACTGGCCATGATGTTCTCGGCTTTTCCTTGGCTGCTAGTTTCATCATCTGCTAATTCATTAAAAAGCAAATGTTCTAAACCATGCAGACCATCACTAATCATCTAAGAGGAATATCCTATCTCTCCCTCCCCATCCTCTCCTACTAGATTTATTGCAAAGAATTTTGATTATGAAAGCAAAGAGAAAATTTTAATGAACTTTTGAAAATGTTCCATGAAGTCTTTATCAGTTTTAGTCTGGTTATATTTCATGTGTCAGAGCCCATGCAGCAGCATCTCAAAAAAATAAAAATAAAATAAAATAAATCTATCCACCTCCATAGTTACTGCTAATGAAGAATTAGGTCAACTTTTAAGATTAAGAGTTCTATATTCACCCTGAACAACAGACATTCCCATGGATTAAAGACAAGGGTTTTACCTCAATAACAAATGATTTAAAAAACCTGACCTTGTGCTGTTTCTACTGTCTCCTTTTTCTCTTGCACTAAACTGTCGGTATTGATCTGAATAATTTTTTTCAAAGTTATCAACCATTCCTCCATCTCCTGCTCAGTTTCAGCAGCCAGATAATGGCTGTACTTATCTAACATCTTGAGTTCAAAAGCATGACGACGCATTTTGGGGCACTAGAGGAAAAAAGAAAAAAAAAACACGTATTCAGTTAGTTTAGTTGCCTTTTTCATATTAGACTTCATCAGTTTATTTATTTTTACCTCGGCGTAGCACATATGTACGTCAATACTTTTATGAAAGAATTGCTTCTTTCAACAAGAAACAGAAATCCCATGCCGACGAATGACCATGTCAAACATATCTCTGAGCACAGTGGTATATGTACAAAGTTGGCAAAAAATACTACGTGTTGGGTGAATATTATCATTTAATGCCTTTTGACACCCTTCACATTTAGATAATCAAACTACCACCATAAAAGTAAGCAAACATTTTTACAGTTTCCACTCTGCTTAAAGTTTTCCTGGCATATTTATAGATTTTCAAAATCAGCCCTTAAAAACAAGCTTAAATGTTACCTGAAATAAATCTGATACTTGCTTTATAGCAATCTATAAAATGCAATATCAATACCCAATTCAGTTTACCACACATGATATGCATCATAGGAGCATAAAAGACTGTAGTTGGTTCACATTAAATTGTGGCTCACAGCAAAAAAAATATGGAAACGGCCTATGCTGAATACTAGCACACAAGGCAAATAAGAGCCTCCTCCTTTCTTCAACCATAATGACATATTCTTTTATATTACCGCCTTCTGTTATGACCAAAGAAATGACACATTCCCTCTCCCAAATACCTCAGCATTAATTTTAAGACAGGCTCAGAATAATTTTCATTGTATAGCCGATTTTCAAGAAGGAACCAAGAAATTTCATCCTCATTTTCAAAGTATAGTAAAAAATGGCAAACTGCTGTAGCAGTCATAAAGATTTATGTACTTGAAAATATATGGGAGTGGGGGATCATAAATTCATGAAAGCAGAACCAGGGAACACTCTAAAGAAAGGTCAATCCAGACTAGGGCTAGTCGAGAAAATCTAGGAATTGTGTGTCCTCTTTCTTCCAGTCAGATAAAGAAAAGAAGACACCTTATAGTCATATAGACTTCCATATTCTTCAAGTGTGTTTTCATTTGATCTACATGATAATCCTGTTTGATCGAGTAAACAGACATTATTAATCCCACTTTACAGTTAGAAAATTAAGATTCAGGTAGGTTCAGGGTGTTGAACCCATATCTCGTGCCTCCTGATCAATCTAGTGCTCCTTCTAGTCAACCATGCCACCCTTGCTCGATAGTAATGGCTCCTATCTTCTGGTTAATTGACTTACCATTTACATCATCTCTCTTTCCTGTTTCCCACCCCATCTTTGTCTGTGTCTCCTCAGTAATTCGAATTAGCAAACATTTATTAAGTCACTACTGTGTGCACAACACTGCTAATTATAGTGGACACAGACATGAATAAGACATGGTCCCTATAATCCAAAACTGAATGTGCAGAATTACCTGCAGATTAGAGCATGATTCACAAATTAAAGTATGATAGAGGAAAAAGCAAAGTGGTCACACAGGGGAGTTGGAGCTTTATTTCATTTAGTGGGCATAAGGACGAGGAAGGAAAGAGAAAACATTTCATGGGAGAAGTGCCATTTGAGCCGAGTCTTAAAAGATAAGGATCAAACAAGAACAGAAGGGGAAAGAAAAGGTCAAGCAAACAAATGTAAGAAAGGCACATACATGTGAAACTCTGTGGAGGGCTTAGCCTGATATGACTAGAGCACAGAATGTATAAGGGGACACAGAGGGGATGAGGTTAGAAAGCCGGGTATGGCCCAATCACTGTGGGCCCACAATGCCATGATGGGAGCCTTAGATCTCAATCTGTGAGACAATAAATCAAGAGCAAAAAGGTTTTGAGCAGACAAGTGAAGGACCCCATCTATGTCTTAGGACTGGAGCTGGACAACAAATCATAAGGCAGGAAGGTAAGACTCTAGACGAGAGAAGAAAAGGCAGAATCAGAGGAAAGGCAGTGAGAAAGGAAAAACAGTAAGAGATTTAAGAGGCCCTTTGGGAGCCAGACTCCAAAAGACTGGGTAAACACTTGAATATTGGCACAGAGCAAGAGTAGGGCAACTGTAGAGGATTCTGAGGTGTCTAGTATGAACCTTTTGGTGGATAAGATGCCATTAACTAAGAGAGAAAGATGAAGTTCTTAAGAGGTGATTAATAATCCTCTTTGAGAAAGAGAAAGATTACCTCTACAGCCCTACCTGAACAACATCAATGCAGGCATCCAAGTAGATGCAACCTTTAGATTCTTTTGAATTTTTCTCATCTTTATAGGAATTGAGAATATATGAACCATCAGGAAGTTGAGTTAAGTAAAAATACCGTCTTTTGAATACCTATGGGAGAAAAAAAAAACAGCAAAGATACCTTTGTTACATATACATTGCATTTGAACAGCTTTTTTGAACTAAAAACCTTGAAAAGCTAGCCAAAGGCATTATAGCTAGATGATCTTCAGACAATTCAGAGAAGTTGTTAAGAATTATAATTATCTTCATTTTTTTAAGACGGAGAATTTCAAGTCAAGTGATTTACTCTCAGTTAAACAATTATCTAGAGACGTTTTAACACTTTAAAGTTTGTTTTCATATTTGAATCACTATCCATTTCACTATAGCATACTTTTCCCATTTAGTTGCAAACTATGACTGGATTCCTACAATTTCCATCACATCTCACAAATCCAAGTGTAAACATAAATATTACATACATACACAAACCCCTCTCAATCATATATTTACATCTTACTTGCACATCTTACTGTAGTCACCTATGCTGGTTCCAGTGACCCCACTTCTGAAAGTCCAGGTAATAATGCTCTCACAGGGAAACACTGTGTCATTAATTACCTAGCAGTTGTTGGTGAGTGCCCCAAATGCTGAGATTTGAGTCAATAGGCCTAATGGGATTGTGCCATTCATTTGAAACTAGGGATTCACAACGGTTAAGGAGCAGCCTGTTACTACAACCCATAGCAAAACCCACAGGAATGGGGAAAAAGAAGACAGCCTGATTCATTCATGGTGCCCCTCTATTCTCCCCTAAAAAGTCTTGGACCTGATGAAAGAGATGAGAAAAGGGAATTAAGAGCTCTCTGATGAATCTATGCTTCTTTCAATAAGCAACAAACTGCATGCTGTGCCAAGCATTTGTTATAGTAAAATCCTCCAGGATGATGGATCTAAAATCATTTCAGGGAATGAGAAGAGAGACCAGGAAATAGACATTTGGCGATTACTGAGGAAATGCATTCCAACGCATCTTGTCTTACTTGGGGAAGTTTGCTTTAAGATTTAACCTTGCCATTTTCCATCGCCCATCCAATTACTCAGTATGATTTCTATTTTAAAAACTTTAATTGTGGAAAGAGTACTATTTGGCAAGTTCACTCTTGAAAACTACTTTACTCTTGGCAAAGTATATGAAATGTCAGCAATTTATTTCTCCATGGCATGAGCATGTAAAATAAAGAAACATGTAAAGGGACATTTCTTTTTAGGAAAACCAGTAAAAAGAAATAATATGCTTGAAGATCCTTTTGGCTTATTTAAATATCACTGATTTGCAATGAATGACAAAAATACACCAATGTGAGGAACTCCCTAACAGGTTAGACTGGTAAATGCTACAGCTTCTATTTCAGGGAGTGGCCATGTGGTATCAACAAAAAACAGTCCAAGCAGTAAAGATCACTTTGTCTTTCAATGTCAATCAAGTAAATGTTACTGCATTAGGATACAAAGGTATAGAAAGTGTGTGTTTATCATACATATATTCTCATATCTGATTCATCCACATTTAAGTTTACTGAAGCTATGATTGAAGAAATCTGGATTCATACACAAGAAAATGTTAATCATAATGGTGAGTGTATATATATATATGTGTATGTGTGTGTGTTTATACACATACATATATATTTGCTTATTTTCATGACAATGCTTTCCATCTGTTATTAAAATGATGGGACCAGAAGGCCTAAAATTACATACTGAGCTTATTTCAAATGAACAAAACATCACTTAAAAATTATTACAATAATTATGTATGAAAAAAATTAAAATATTTTCCAGGCAAAAATTAATATGAAAAAATTACAACCAGAATCTGAACTATGATCAAATCAAAAACTCCAAGTCTATAGAATCAGTGGTACAGTCTGTAGAATCCACTTGCAGAATCCATAGCCTGCGAATAAGGAGAGGGGCAGAGAAAGAGAAAATACAGAGCAGACATTTGTGACACAGAGTCAAATTATAGTCTATGAAATTTTTTTTCATGTACAGCTGCCTCACCAAGGAAAGATGTTTTGTGGCAGCTGCCACTTCCAATATTAGCCAAGTACATCATTACAATAGAGATAGAAAGGGATCTAAATTACAGTAAACCACTTCCTGCAACATTGTAATTATGTCTAAATGTGACACTGAGGTAGGTAGCTCGTGAATCTGGGGAGAAGGCAGATGCCTGAAAGTCATACGATCTTAATTTTCTTCCAGCTCTCCTGCTCGCAGCAGTGAAATTGTCCTCAAGACTCTGCTTCTCTGTTTCCTTGCTTGTAAAATGATGGGATCGACACAATGATCTGTAAGATCATTTTTTCATGACATATAAATAAGGTTTTTTAAAAATGAATAAATAACACACCAGCATTCCTAGGCTGGGGCCCACCCTCCCCAAGCAATTTCCTGTAGGCTAGAAGCACAGTTTGTATAGTAAGCAAGTTTTCTAAAGTCATTTCTGTAGAAATCAGACTCTGACCCAACGATAGATCTGTAAAATCTCTAAGGCCTCTTCTTACTCTAATATACTGTGATATATGTTAGGTTTCAACTTCCAGGGAGTTTTTAAGGTATCTTTCAAAGAAAAGTAGCCTAAATCTCTCATATGGAACCAAAATGAAAATCAGAAACAAGACTTCCCTGACATTTTTTAAATTTCCAAGATGTTGCTATTTTGGGTATAGGTCTACATTGTTTTTTGTTTTTGTTTTTTTTTTCCATTTCGAAAAGAAGATAGCTGTTAAAATAATGACTATATTGAACAGTGGTAATTACTCTATATCATAACTTTCATCTGAAGGCCTCAAGGCCTTTGTAACCAATAACTAATTCTTTTAATGTCGCTTGGGAATAAGAATCATTATCTACATTTTAACTAACAGCAAACTGAGCTCAAGAGCTCCCTCAAGTTCACACAGGCAAATAAATGGTAGAACTGGAATCGGAATCATGTGACAAACAACGAGAATCTTGCCCACACCCTCTAAAGGATTCCAATCAAGGTTAGAACAAAACCCCAAATCCTCACCATAGCCTGGGATGATGCAATCTAATATATCACTCATCTCTCTCCACCATATCATTTTACATATCTGGCTTTGAAATTACCTCTTTGACTTTATTTCCAATTATGCTGTTCTAGCTACACTGGCTTACCTGCTGTTCTTCAAACACCCCAAACAAGCCACTTCAGGCCTTTGCATTTTCTGTTCCCTTGGCCTGGAATTCTCATCTACACCTACCCACATTCTTCATTCTCTTACTTCTTTCAGGTCTTTGATTGAATCTTACCTCCTTTGAGAGGCCTTCTAGGACCACCTACCCTTATCATAGCACCCTATTTTATTTTTTTCATAGAATGATCACTATTCAAATATATCTTATTCATTTATGTTTATTTGCTCTGTCTCTTTTAGACTTCTAAGGTCCATGTCTCATCCACTGCTATACACCCAGTACCGATAACATATAACAGTGCCTGGACTCAATAAACTTTTGCAAAATAAATGAATAATTCATGCTCCAGCATAGATTCTCTAGCAGTTTCACCCAATAGAATGGTGTTTCTCTGTAATGCTCATATTCTTCTTTCTCCTCCTCTTTACATTATTTTGCCTAGATGGTAAACCCAAGTGAAAGTTCCCCACCTTACTCAGGGAGAAGCATGAATCCTAATGAGGGGCCCACTCAGACCACCAAGAAGAATAAAATGGAGAGGAAGCCAGAGCTCATTCTGAGGGTCCTGAGCTGTCTGGATGACAACCGTTTGAACATTTACCACATGACCATTTCTGGAGCAGGAACAAAGGCCTTTTGTCACTCAGTCGAATCAAAGATGGAACGCAAGAATGTGTGAGCACCCAGTATCCTCAAATTAGGAAAGCTTTTTATCATTTTATATAACAGATCTCGAGTATTTACCTATGTGTTACCTAGAAGTTAATTATGTTCTGTTAAATTACATGAATCGGGAGCCCTGAGAAAGGATGCTCTAAAGGCTTTTAAGCAAAGTAGGTGGGCCAGGAGCAATGTAAAAATGGGGCCAGGATAACTTACTTGACTAATGTCTCAGAACAGAAAAGAAGGGATCAGCAAGGAAAAGGAGAATGCAGGAGAAGAACCAGAGACACACTGGATGTCAGAGTTTTTCTAAGCAAAGATGAAAGAAACAATGGGGAAGAAAACCCCACAACTTACCAGAAAACTGAGTTGCAGTTGATTATAGCAGAATGTCAGGAACTTCATCCTGTTGAAGAACCCCTACCAGCAGGTTGGCAATCTAATATATCACTCATCTCTCTCCACCATATCATTTTACAGTCCTACCAAGTTTTAATATATCATGTAGGTCTAACCTCTGGGAAACTAGCTAAAAATCAAATCGTTTTTCTTAAATAATTCCACCGTATCTGGGCACTGGAGATTTTTTAACTATTTAGTTTCAGGCAAAGTCTTGTAGGAGGGGTTTACAATCCACCCTTCACATTACAAACAAATTATCTTAACAGCTTTATTTTCAGTATATCATGGCCCTGCTCAAATTTTTCAATGACCCTTAATTACCCACACTGTACAGCTCACATGCCCAATCCGGCATTCAAGGCACTCCCATGATCCTACTAATAATATAAAATATCAATTGCTGACATCTGTGGAGTGCTTACTCTTACATTCTCTAAGTGCTTTCCCATATCGTTTAATCCTCATAACGACCTTGTGTGGCAGTTACCATTATCATTTCCATGTTCTCGTTGAGAAACCGAGGCATAGGGATATACCAAAGCACCTGATCAACTTTATCTCTCGTAACTATCCAACTTCTCCTAACATGCTTGCTCTATGTATATTGTCTGCCACACTCACCTTCTTTCTGATTCCCTTCGAGGCCCCATCTTCTTCAAGAAATCTTCTCTGACCCCAAATCACAGTAATCTGAATTCAGATAACACTTGGAGTCTACCCCACCATAAGATAATTCATTATTTTTATTGTGTCTCATCTCCCCAAATAGGTTTTAAGCTCTACATGTTACACTTCTCCTTATCCTCTGCAATGCTAACGCCTTGTACTAGTATTCAATATATATTTGGCGATGAATTCATTGATTTCCTAATAGTATCTGGTACATGAGAAGCCCCTAATAAATGGTTTTAAACAGCCATCAATGAATAAGGGAAAACAAAACATTAAAAAAAAAAACAAATTAATGAGAAATCCCTTACCCATAAAATGAGTGTAATCCATTTGTTGGCTGTGGGAGAGTGTGGTAGACTTGGGAATACAATGCACTAACATATCAAAGATAAAAGATTTTTCTCTTTTTGTTCCAACAAACACAATGACCTTTGGCTTCCCAGCAATTATTTTAATATCAAATGTGCTTTCTTAGGTAAAATACTCTTTTGATTTGTTGTTCTCCCAGTGCAGACGGGGAAAAACCCTCCCATAACAGTCAAAAAGTGAAGACTTTTAGACTCTGGTTATATAACAAATGATTCTCTTTTGTTCAAAAGAAAAATGAAAGAAGAGAAAGGGCACCAAAAGTGAGTCATATATCAAGCAGCTGAACTTGCAACCCCAATAACATACCAAGACACTTCAACGTTTAACTGCTGAAAATGGAGAGGAGGGAGCTAGAGGAATGTGACCAAATTGAGCCAAGAAGATGAATAAAGGTGGGTTGTCTCGAGGTTGGCCAGGAATCTACAGCAGGTTTTTTTTTTTTTTTAATAAAAAACTATTCTCAAAAGCAGATTCTTCCTTATTCCATATATCATTATATCTTTTAGGAAAAACAGTTCTAAATACCAGGGGAAGGTCATGTACAACATCCCAACTATCTATTCCACATTAAATTCCTTCACTGATACTGAAAGAAGTTGAAAAAAGCAGATGTCTCTAGCAGCTACTTGAGAGAGAATGTAAACGAATAGGTTTCTTTGAGGATTAGAACTTCTGTCAAAGGATCATTTCTTTTCTATGATATCTTAAACTTCTCTCCAAAACTTTTTCAGGAATTGAAGAGTGTATTCTCATTAACTAGAAAACACAAATTGAGGAAATTAATCACCTATGACAAAGCTTGTCTTGCTTTAACATGAGCACCAAGAACAAAGCAAATTATAAGCTTTGAGTAAAGTAGTCATGGCACCCAGACAACCAACAGAGCTTCTGCAAGAGCTGCATGATGCAAGCATCCTCCTCAGTGAAAAGAAGTGCTCGGGTGCCAAGAATGTGACTTGTGGAGTGATACACATCATTAGCCTCTCTCCTGTAGCCTGAGTTCCTTGGGGCTGCTTTCTCAGCCAATAATGGGAATGCTCAGCAAGCAGTTCTGGGAAAATAATGACAACCGCAGAAAATGGTGAAGACTATATCTTAACAACAGACTAGAACTGGGGGGAAGGTATATACTGGGGAAAATGCAAATTTTATTCCATAAATGTTGGGTTGTATAATCTTCCAATATGAATTACTCAGCTTACTTCCTTCATCAGTCCCCTTTGCCCTGAAGCCCATCACCCATTGACTTGGATGTTCTTGAAAACTCTCTGGCAGCTAACTAAGGAGTTTTAACTTTCTAACTCAACCCATATATGAATAATTTTGGCTACCTTATTCATATCGCATTACAGGGCATGTGGCTGGTTTCTCAAAAGACCTTATAAAGTAGCAGTCTTTTGGTTCCCTTTTATCTCCTGGATTTTGCTGAATCTCTTCTAACCATCTTTATTCTTTTTTCACCTTCTCTCATAATTTTATTTTCTCCCTCCTTGCTATTGCATTCCCTTATTTTTGACAGTCAATATCTCCAGGAAAAGGACTTGGACTTGTTTGTAAAAGCAAAGTAGTTGTGCATCATTTTGAACTTGCCAAAGGACTGATGCTACAAAATTTTTCTTTAATTTTATTATTAGTTTCAAGTATACAGCACATTGGTTAGACACTTATATAGTTTATAAAACGACCCCCCTAATTGCTCTTTCTCTCCTCTGGCTCTCCACTTAGCCATTACATTAATACTAACTGCATCCCTTATGGCGTGCTCCCCATCCCTGTGGCCATCTATCAACTTACTAATTTGTACTTCTTTAACCCTTCACCGCAGTCTTCTACCACCCTCCCTTCTGGCCATCCCCAGATTGTCCCCTATATTTGTGAGTCTGTTTTTGATCCCAAAAGTTTTAGATGAATAAAGACCCTTGGATGCACATCTTTCTCTATAAGATACCAAGCTGTCCTGCTTTAATCCGTCAGCCCCAGAGAGATCTGCAAACCAAGGTCAACCACAGCACATCAAGGAGGCACAGATAAAATAGGAGGGAAGACACATGGCTTCTGTAGGCTGTTATTTGCCAATGAGTCACAATGAATACCCAGGTCCTTCTGCTGTAGCCTCCTGGTTAGTTTGCTGTGAGTTTGAAGGGCTATTGAAGCATGAACTTTCCCATAGAAAAGGTTCTCTGCTCTCGACTCTGCAAGCTCTAGCCACCAGTGTGGGCTGAATGTCCTAACAGGCAGGGGACTCCAGATGTACCAAGGGTAAAACTGCCACCAGTATCAGGAAAATGACTCAGATAATAGCATACTCAAATCAACTTCCCATTTGCTTGTGAGATTCATTCATATTCTTCACTTCAAAACAACATAGTAGAAACAAATATATAGAAATTTCCTTTCAGAAGGTCTCACAAACTCTGCCAGCCCTTTGCCTCAGTTCTTTTGCTTCTGCCTTTCCCAGTTCTCCAAGAGCTGGGTTAGCCGCTGACCTTACCTTTAGATTCAGCCTCTCTCCTAGGCCTGAGTCAATCCAGGACTGAAGCAGAAGGAAAGTGTATGACATGACCTCCCACCCTATAACAGGACACCTGAGGGAACAAGCCTAAGTCCCCTAGTGAGCCTTGGTCCATAGGCTTGGACTTCCGCTTTGGCCCTCATTCCAAATTCCAGCCTGGCAACTACAAAACTGCTACCCATGCCCAATCTTCGTCCTGGTCTGCTCCACATATTCATGTGCCCTGCATTTTACATACAGAAAGAATACAGTAAACACTGCAAGTTTCAACTAATTTCAACAACTCTGAAACTAAATAAGTTAAAATACAATTCTTAACGAAAAATCCGTGCAAAATCCTTCAGACACTTTAACTAAATCTGACTAAATCTTCCTCTTATATTCACTCTAGCTGTGGTAAATCCTGAAATATAATACTACTACTATGGCTCAAGAGGTGAAACTGGAAGAATATAGGATCAGCTCTCAGAAATCCAAAATGAATACTCTTAATCCACAATGGAGAATAGCTAGGATAAGTGAAATCCATAACCAGAAACAATTCCCAAATTTCCTTATGGCCTTTATATGTCAAAGTATTCCCTATTCATTTTTTTTAAAGAGCTGTGTAGCACATATGACCAATTGGGTTTAGTCTTCTTTTCCATCCTTTGCCTACTGTTTGGTAGAGGTTTTAAAAAGAAATATGTGTTTTATGGCATGTGAATTATACCTCACTAAAAAATGAAATAAATGGTCAAAATATGAACAGCTGGGAATAAAAAGAGGAAAAGCAAAGAGCCTAGCTCAGCAGCAGCAGAGCAATTAGCTGGAAACAAGCAGCAGCTGTCTCCTTCAGCCAGGTCACGGGCTCACCATGTTGCCTCAGACCCATCACTCACTTCATGAATTTATAGTTCCTGGCTGGCCCCTGTAAGTGGTGGAGTTTTCAACCTCGTAGATAATACACAAGCTGAACAATCAACCTTTGACTCACTGCCAGAATTCGTTTTCTATTGCAGTTCTAACAAATTACCACAAATTTAGAGGCTTAAAACCACACAAATGTAGTACCTCACAGTTCTGCAGGTTATAACTCCAACATGGGTCTCACTGGGCTAAAATCAAAGTTGCAGCAGAACTGTGTCCACTTTTGAAGGTGCTAGGGGAGAATCCATTTTCTGGCCTTTTCCAGCTTCTAGAGGCTGCCCACATTTCTGAGGGCATGGTTTCTTCCTACATTGTCAAAGCTAGCAACATAGCGCCTCTCTCTGACCCTGCTTCTGTCCTCTAGTCACTTTTCCTAACTCTCTTCTTCAGCCTCCCGCTTCCACTTATAAGGACCTTCCTGATTACACTGGGTGCACCTGGGGCACTCAGGCTACCTTCCCATCTGCTGATTAGCAATGTGAACCACCCCCCACCCTTCCCCATGTAAGGGAATAGTCACAGGTTCTGGGGATTAGGACATGGACATCTTTGGGGGCCATTATTCTGCACACATCAACCAGCCTGTATTTCAAAAATTATGAAAGAAAATGTAAAGCATGCACTTTTTATAGACAACTATATTTTGATTTACAAAATATGGGCTCCTAAAAATGTGTATGTAAAGCAAATTATGATTTACAGGTATTAGAGTAACTTGCTATTGAAAGGAATTCTATAGTGAATTGTTTTGTACTGATATTAATTCTGTAATGTCTTTATTTTATTAATTCAGATTTCCATACATTATATTTACTTAATGTTGAGGTAACTTAAGTATGGATAAAACATTAAGTATTTCGAGAACATTAGGGGAAGAGAGTGGAGTCAAAAAACATAGAACCATTTTCTGACAACCTGCACAGAATTATAAACCTTCATACATGCATTTGTGAACCTGATAACTGACAGGAGCTATAATAAAACTCGAGTCTCATTCATGCAACTAGTGAGCACCAATAGTGTGCTGGTTAAGAACACAGACTCAGGCATTAGCCTGACTAGATTCAAATCCCACCTCTGAGAACTTCGGAACTGTGTGACCTTGGGTTAATCATTGAATTTCTTTGTGCCTCACTTTTCACATCTATAAACTAAGAATAATATAGTACCTATAACATAGGGCTGCCATGAGGATTAAATGAGACACAGAATATAAGACACACAGTATGATGTGTGGCACATTTACGTCCTCAATAAATGGATTCTCTTATCATCACCATGTACAGATCCGCGATTAGGTGCAAGAGACACACAAGAAACATCCTCCACCTTGAATTCGTTGTTTTCAGGGCTTGAAAATGAAAAATGAAAGTGAGAACAGGACATGGCCACTAAGTGGAAAGCAGCAGGTGAAATATTAAATTAAGATAAAATTTGAGTCTTCCCTTGGTAGACACCCATGGTTTCTGCTTGCAGGCAATGTGAAAGATAGAATGACCTTCAAAACTTAATGGAATTGTGAATCATCCTCAGCAAACCACATGGTCTTATATTGAATATCTGAAAGAACGGTTATATTTCGTATCAGAGGATAATTTGTTTCTCTGCTCAGACTCTTCAAGTAGCTTGTTAGTTTTACCTTTGGGTTTTAATAGCTCTTCACAGCCTCCCAAACAAAGCCAACTTCATGTCCAAGGGATTTAAGGCCCTGAACAATTTTATCCTTCTCACTGTATCTAACTTTGCCTGACACAGATCCCTTACACAAATTCACCATTCTGGCCAAACTACAAAACTCACTAGTCCTGATATTACTAACATATTACTTTATATAGTGAGTTACTCTAGTATGTTTCTTATCTAGTCTGAGGGGCTATCAAAGGATGGGGACCCCATCTTACATAACCATATATTTCCCCACGGTGACCAGCATATAATAAGCACTAATTATTATTTGCTAGATAAATGAATTACCCTATCCTTCAAATAATTACATTCATTTCCACACAGGAACCTTTGATGCTCTTTTGTTTCAAAGCTATTTTATTCATTCAACTGACACTCTCTTTTTTAAACTTCCTGATTCAGAATACATTTTTTAAAAAAGTTGCACTTCTAAATTCATCCTGAGGTTTCAGACTTTTAAAATTCCATACATCTGTGAGAATCTTCTCATTAAAGTTTTGTTTTGTTTTTTTGTTTTTGTTTTTTTTTTTGCTGGAGCTCATTGTAGAGTTTTTGTTTTTAAAGAAATATTGTTTATAGACATGCTACTCAGGAGAATATCGTGAAAATGATGAAATAACATCTTACCTTCATGGTAACCGTGATGGTGCTATTTACATTCGCTTTATGCAACCAGCCTTGTTTTATCACACCACCCTTCTGAGAACATAAAGAAGATGAATCCTGAAATAGAGTGAAAACCATCAGTGAAACAGCAGCAAGCCATTTAATCAAATATTTGGGGGGACAGGGAGAGCTAGACCCTCCCCCATTTTCTAATTAAATCATAAAGTTACCCTCCCTCCACAAAGATATCTGATTAAACTTAAAATTGTTAACTATAGAATAAAAGGCTCTCTGTTATGCACACAGTAGGCACTCAATATTTACTGAATTGTATGAGCTGTCTTCTTGGAAAATCTTCTGCGTTATGTAAACAGGCAAACTGCACCTCAAAATGTCACAGACATCCGGGCCATCTGTCCCATGAGGGATCTATCAGGCAGGAGAGTCCAGATGAATCACTACACCACATGCCCAGTGTGGGAAAAGCAACTCCACAAACATGTCCCACAGGTGGGAAAACATGTTTATATAAAAATCACAGCCCATTTCACTTGATTTTTCCTCAACTCCATTTGGAAATGCAATAATTTTTTTTTAAGTTTTAAAAAATACTCATTAGTTTGAAATCTGGCTACAGATAATTAAAAAACAATTATTTCCCTCATCTTTTCTCAAAGAAATCTCTCACAGCAAAAGTGACCATGAAGAAACCAGTATAGTTGCCCCCATCTTTACCTCATCTTTTTCACAGTCCTCATCAATTTCAAACACATGACTGGGAATCTTTTCTGGTCTCAGAGATTTGCTGAAAATACAAGAGAATTGTCTTAGACACTGAATAGAACAGACGAAAACCAAACCAAAACAAAACAAGATGAGTAAACTTCTTTCTTTCATAACCAAGAAAATGCCAAGACATGAGGAGGAAAAATCCTTTTCTCCTTTCCAAACTCAGATTCTCCCCTCTGACGAAACTTATATTACCTTTTATGTAAGGACTCCCACACATGCAGCCAGCAGCAAAGATATAACTAAGGCCAGATACTTTGTCAGGGGAGGGCAGAAATTGCCAAGGAATGTATGCCAGAGCCGTTAGTGGTGGCAGAACCTCAACTTTCACCAAGTCAAAAAGCAACAGAGTGTAATTCTGGCTCTTCCATCTGTTTGCCATATGACCTTGAACTTGTCATCTTAGGACTCAGTTTTCTCCTCTGAAAAAATGCTTTTAAAACTATAAAAGGCTACAAAAGTCTTATTTATCCAAAACATTTTCATATGCTATCCTGTGAAGTTGGTAGTATTATGGATGAGAAAAGGGAGGGTTTAGATTGTGTGACTGGCCCCAGGTCATCTAGCTAGTATGTGATAGAAATAAAATTTGAACACTGACAGTCTGGCTCCTGGGCCAGTGTGCTCACAGCAGTCCTTCGACTCAACTGAAAGAGATGTACTTTTGTCAAGAGATATCTGGGGCCATCGAATTACGCCAAACATCTAGCTTTTTCATTGACACCACTGGAAAATGCTCACTACATTATCCAAAATCGAATAAAGATGATTTTATGGTCAATATAGATAGGCCAAAGCCAAAAAGTGAACTCATACATTTTGGAAAGTATTTCAATGAGCAAAGGTAAAACATATTCGATTACCCAAAATACTGCATTCATGCAACATGCTGGTTGTTTGAGGTTTTGCTCTACCATAAATTACAACTTTCACATACAACTTGTACATAAATTACAAGTTTCACAAGTGGTTAAAAAAAAAGGTAAAATGTTTAATAATTCTCCTTTTGAAGGTTTCCCCTTAATTCTGAACTTACCATGGCAACATCCGAAAGTCCCCAGAGAAATCTTCATACTTGTAGTTTACCACATGCCAATCTGTGCTGTAGGTTTTAATACACTGAAAAAAGAGGAATCTGTAATGTGATATGTAGGAAAACAATATATATCTAGATAGATAGATGATAGATTAGATAGATAGATAGATAGATAGATAGATAGATAGATAGATAGATAGATAGATAATCTCTAGTTTTTAAAAATCTGGTAATAATCTGACAGACTTTTAAAAATCATTTGGGAAATGTTGGTACTGGGATCTTCCTTTGGGGATTAACTGTGTCTCCCTAAACCAACTGGCAGCAATAAATACCAATTCTTATGCTCTCTTGAACACTGACTCCAAGTGTGAACAGTATTGAAATAAAAAAGAAAGAGACTAAGAACACATGCAACTTGTGAAAGTATTTAAGCTATATCCTTCATATCGCATCATATAAACTCTTTACCTAGGTCAGTCAACTTATAGTAATTTTATTTTCCATTTACAGTAAAGGAATGATTATTTTGAATATATGATGAATGTTCCTCTGTAGCCTCTGAGCCTCTTACCTCTTTGACAAACAAACTCTGGGCCCTTTTCTCAGCGTCTTCTGGTACAGTGGATTGTACTGTTCTGCGTTGACGACTTATCACCGAGATCTACAAGACAAGGAACGTTCTTGCTGTAAGAACTGGCTTGGCAAATACAGCTTTGTTTTGTTTTTCTTTAAAAAGTTGTTTGTGAACTCACGGATATATCTTCCATTGGAAACATAAGCAGGTCTCTGAGGGGATCACTGTAAATCTGGGTTTTTCTTTGGGTGATAACATTCTCATAGTCCAAGGGCTCAACAACTTTGGTCTTCTCCTTCATAAAAGACAAAAAGAAAGTTAATATGGTCAAATTCACAAGAGATAAGTTTTTCTCCATGTGCTAAAGATACATTATTTCACAAAAGAAGGAATTACAGATAATAATAAGCATGTAAAGGAGACCCTTTTACAAAGGAAATACTCTCCATAACTAGACACACACACTAAACACATACATACACTCAGACCTCTCTGCTAAAAACAAGGGTTCTGAAGAGAGAGCACTGTGCTCTGCTTATCCATAAGCCTTCCGAAAATTTACTGAATTTACAGTAAAGCAAAAAGTGGTATATTTGGGACTGTGGAGGATGGGCCTGGGTCAGGTGATGGCCGTTTCTTTCTAACCTTAATTGAGAAAGGCGTAGGCACCGTACTTTTGCTGCCAGCCTGTTGTTTTTCTCGCTGAAAGCCAGCTGGCGGAAAACCCTCGGCCTACTGCCGTCCACCATCCAGTCTAGAGCAAACAAAAAATGTCAGCGGCTGGCTAACTCACCCCTCCCAGAAACCTGTGGTGCTTGCCTGCCCAGCCCCCACACCCCGCCCGGAGGCCACCGTCAGCCCGGGGCTTCACCCACAGGTGCCCAACACTGCCAGGAAAAGTTGGGCTCTAGCTGCGGCTCTAGCCTCAGGGAGAGAAACAGAGCCCGTTCCCGTGCTGTGCACTTCCCTGAGCTGTGGGACTTGCACCCAGGACTGGGCTCAGACATACAACAAAAAAAAAGTGGTATATTTGGAAGCCTGTCAGTTGATATTTACTGAATATGTGCTTGTCACTGGGTAACTAAAGGGGAGAAAGTATTAACATTCACTTCCCTGCTCTGTACCAGCCATGCTGTCCAAATAATGTATCAATTTCTGGCATAGCTGGGGCGAGCGTGGGTATTGAAGATGCTTGATCCAGTGGGCAGGGCATAAAAGGGTGAGGTTCCACATGGCAAAGTCAGTGGGTCCGAGTTGGACTTCCAGGCAACCTGGCCATTGATAGTTGGGCCCTAGCCTGAGGATAAGGTTACCAGGATCAGGGTCAGTGACTCTGAGAAATCTAGAATATGATTTATTAATAAGAATGATAATAGTTAGCATTTACTGAGCCCTTTCTATATGCCAGGTACCATCCAAGTGCTTTCTCTGCAGTTTCTCATGTAATACTCAATAACAATCCCATGAAATAGGTTTAATCTTTGTCCTCATTTTACAGATGAGGAAATCTTAGGCTCACTTCAGATTGGGTAACTTGCCCACCTTCAGAGCTGAATTCAAATCTTAGTCTGTGACTAGAAAGGATGTTATTCCTAGCTCGTGCAGCTTTTTCTCTCTTCGGAAATATACGAAGATACAAATATTTAAGGTACTGAACTTGAAAAAGGGTCCCATCACCTACCTTCCTATCATCTTTTCCTTCACTTAACTTACCACGATTTTATATACCATCTTATTTTAGCTCTCTGCCTATCTAAAGGCAGGGAATTCCCTCTATTAGTTTACTGCTATAACCCCGGCACCTGGAACATTCATTAAATCGTTGAACAAACTCTGAGATATTAAGATTCAACCAGAGCCATGTCTCAACACATTATTCTAAACTAAGGTGTGTACATGTCAGTGATTTCATTAAACATTTTACTTAAGTCAAACTAAATTATAGTTCTTAAAAATTTTACAATAACAACTGTATAAAGAAAACTTGAATTTAAGATATTTTAAAACTTAATATCATAATGGAATAACGATTACATTTATATTTGTGCACACAGTATTTGAGGCAGTCTCCAGTACACTATATGCACACAATCCTTTGAGAATAGATTTTATACATGGTTCACAACAGTTCACAGCAATACTGCAGTTCCATTATCTGAAGGGCATCTCAGAACTTCCTCTATAAGATTAGTTAGAAAAATTAGAGTAAACCACTGTAACCAATGAGAATCAGTGTTCAATAAGTCTAAAAGATCCTAAGAAAAATAGTATGAAGGTTCCTCCAGAAATTAAAGGTAGAACTACCACATGATCCAGCAATCCCAATTCTGGGCATATATTCAAAGGAAATAAAATCACTATCTCAAAGAGATATCTGCATTCCCATGTTCACTGCACTACTACTCACAATAGCCAAGATATGGAAACAATCTAAGTTTCTACCTACAGATGAATGAATACACACACATACACATGCACACACTGAAATAATATTTAGCCATGAGAAGGAAGAAAATCCTACCATTTGTGGCAACACGTATAAACCAGGAAGGCATTATGCTAAGTAAAATAAGTCAGACAGAGAAAGACAAATACTGTAGGATCTCACTTATACATGGAATCTAAAAAAAAAGAAAAAAAAGAAAAAAAAAGTAGAATGATGGTTGCCAGGGACAGAAGAATGGAGGAAAATGGGGAAATGTTGGTCAAAGACTTTCCGTTATGAATAAGTTCTGAGGATCTAATGTACGGCATAGTGACTAGAGTTAATAATATTGAACTGTATACCTGAAAGTTGCTGAGAGTAGATCTTAAATGTTTTCGCCCCACACACAAAAAAGGTAACCATGTGAGGTGACAGACATGTTAATTAACTTGATTGTGGTAATCATTTCACAATGTATACATACATTAAATCATCACACTGTGCACTTTAAGTATATGCACTTTTATTTTTTAATTATGCCTCAGCAAAGCTTGGGAAAAAATACCCTAATAGATATACTTCAAGTTTTAAATTTGAATTTGTAGAACCATGAGGTCAAATCAAGTAGATCGTTCCTATCATGTTTGTGAATACTCATGCAAAATGAATCAAAATAGAAAAAAAACCTATTTGGGGAACTCAAAGATTTTCTGATAGGAAAACTGGACCCCCTTGTCCCTTATGTACCATGTTGTCACGGACCCAAATGAAAGGAAACTGCTTCCAACTCTGAAACTCAAAGTCTGTGATCATTTTCTATGAGAAGTTAAATGAATAAAGCCCCATCTAAAACAAACAAATAAAAAATAAAGCCCCATCTAAGAAGGCAAGCCTTAGGCACTGAAAATGATTTCAAAGTCTTGCCTTTTTTGACAACCAACCCCCAAAACAGATTGCAAACATTTCTCAAATTTCAATGTTTAACCTATTGAATCAGCACCTATTAATTTCTCTGTACAATAATTTCACAAGTACCTGTTCCAAGTAACTTTGAAAAAGATAAAAAAAGAAAATGCTCCTTTAGCTTTGTAATGTAGTTGACAAATTAATATGGAAAAGCATATGTCAAAATGAATCACATCTTTAAATGCACAGTATATGCCTTCTAAAAATGAAGCTCACAGCATCTCATGTGTTTTGAAAACCATATATTTATTTTATAGAAAACAAGGTTTCACTTTTCATTTAAAACTGATTAAATAAGCATTCTGGGTCTTCATTCTTACTTCCTTTGTCAGGGGTGGCTCAATTGCAGAAAAAGTTGGGGTGGCTAATCTGGGTTCCAAAAAGGTTCTAGGCCTGTGAATCCAACTTCATCTTTATAACAAGAAAAAGAGGAGGGGCTGAGCCACCCCATGTACCCCACCCTTGCCTCCAATTCCCATTTTTTTCTCCACCCCTCTCCCGGGCATTAAAAGCACAATTTGAACTAGAAATGGAAGAGAGAGGCTACAGTAAGAGTCAGTCCCAAAGAACTGCAGCCTACATTTCCCTTCCAGTAGGATTCTTGTAACTCTGTTGACATCAGAGACCAGGAAAATCTTTTTTTCAAATTATGATTTAATGGTGGCTCTGCCTGCGGTCTAGAACATATCCCTTATCTAACTTTCCTATTTATGATTTTATTATTAGACTTATAGGGTTACCCTAAATAAAGCTTCTATCACACACAAAAAAGGTCATTCACTCGGGCTTGTAATTTTTCCTTCCTGCCAGTTTGTGCACTGATTGGCCTGAAAGGTGCTTTTTCATAACTCAAGAAAACTGTCTTGTAATAAATAGTATTTTACAAACACTCAAATAGTAGCAAGTTCCCACTGTGCACTGCTATACAGTTCTGTAGCAGTGTTAAGTAAAAGGCAAAGGCATTTATACAATCTGGAGAAAAGGAAGCATATGTTACAGATTTCTCTTCCTAAGTAACAGGAAATTTGGAATCTGCTCAGTTTTCACCATGTATGAAAAAAAAATGGTTTGCCTTTGAAAGTTCTCATTCACTGATTCTTAGTCTCTCTTGAAATAACTTGCTAGTAGTATTACTCATTTTCTGTTGTTGTTGTTTAACTCGAAGATCACTTTGCAATCTTAAGAAAACATTTTCAATATACATTCTACCTATTTCACACCAAAACCTTTCCAGCAGACAAGGAAAATACTATCAACTTTATACATGAAGAAACTGGCTCAGAGGCTTACAATCAGCTGTCCACATTCAGTAGCAGAACCAGGATTCAAATTCAGGTCTTACAATGCTGACCCTTCTTTTCTTAGCAGTGTTTCCCAAACTCGACTTATGTATAATATTCAAGATTTTTGGCACATCTTCGGCACTATCATATACTTCACATTTTTCTTCCAATTTCTTCTTCATTGAAATGTATTTATTGAAACTGTAAGTCTGTATCATTCCCATAAAAGAAAATAAATCGGTATTTTCCTAACTGTTAAAAAAATAAAAAATACCATCTTTGTGCCATGGTTTGGGATACAGTGTACTCTTCCAGGCTTAGTCGAGCTGCTAAGGACCAGATCTAAAAGTACTTCCATGTGTAATCCCTAAAACTGTGGAAAAAAAATGCACAATTCCACAAATTGAGATAATTTTCTATTTCTAATACAGAGTGAAAGGACAGAAGTTAAAAAAGGAAACTTAACAATTCGGATTTGGTTACAGTCTGTTTCTTGGTCCAAGGAGAGGAAACAAGGATCCTAACTAAGAGTCAGTAACAGCATTAAATACTTAGATTTTACAATTTTGTGACGGTTCCTGTGCATCCATTGTACAGGATGACTGGCCTTTCACCATCTTAACGATAACTGCAGAAATATTAAAACAAGCTGGTAATCCTAAAAAAATATGTAAATATATATGTGCAGGTAGATATTCACCCATCCAACCACTCAAGTATTTAAAAGTACACATGACTAGCAGCCTATTTAAAAGTACACATGACTAGCAAGCCTATTTATACTATCATTAGAAACTTGACCATATAATTTCAATTGCATTTAAAAAGCAGTAATAGTAATGAAATATTTCTCTATCAACAAAAAAATCAGCCAGGGTTTCTTCTGCGTAGGTTTCACACGAAAAGGTCATTAGTTTCTTGGTAAATTTTTTAGTTTAGAAACAAGTTTTGATTGTGATAAGAAACATAGCGAAGTGAGAGACATACCCGGATCGCTTCACTTGGAACAACAATAAGCTGAACATCTAAAACTCAACAAAAAACACCAAAACTGCACACCAACACGTCTGAGCATGGGATCTGCACATAAGAGCTACCACAGGTCAGAACGCTGGGTGTCGGGCGGTGGACTGAGAGTAATAAAGAAGCTGAATCCCCTAGCTACCAGAGCAAACTGTAGGAAGAGGGGGAGGGGAGAAGGTACAGCGAGTTCCCTGAACAACACTGTCTGGGAGAGCTGTGAGCGCCCCATGGCCGGCTGACAGCAGGGCTGAATCTTCAGGGCACAAAAGCGAGAACGGCAGAGATATAAGAGTTGATTTTTACCAGCCCTGGTTGGAAAACCAAAGCTTAATCAAAGCCCCTGTGCCCTAACTCAAAGGGCCCCTCTCCCCATAACCTCTGAGACAGAACACTGCGGAGCCCCAGGGGAATCTGAGCAAACGCTACTGAAACTGTCTATAACACTGACAGGAACTGAGACTGAAGGTAGCAAGTGTGATTAAACATCTATAAGAAAAAAAGACATTATTAAGACTTTATATAAAGCAGAGATCTAAGAGGATTAGACAGACGCCAACTATTGGAAACCAAAAGAAAAACATATTATTTGCAATTGGCTAGGGACCATTATATAATAAATCTTTATAAGAAAAAAAAAATCAGAATACACTTCCATTAATGCCCAGGCAGAGAAAAAGTCCATTAAGCACCATGAACAACCAAGGTGACAAGGCAGCTCAGAAAGAAAGAGAAAAATCTTCAGAAAATAAGCTTACAGACAAATATATGTGACTTAAATGACAGAGAATTCAGGATGGTACTTCTGAAAAAACTCAGAGATCCGAAACGGGTCATATTAACAATTTCAGGAAATGACAAAAACAACTAGATGGTCAGAATGAGTACTTTAGCAAGGAGACTGAAATACTCAAAAAGAAGTGAATAGGCCTTATGGAGATTAAAAAACACACCTCAAGAGTTGAAAAAATGAAATAACAAGCTTGGGAAACAGAGTCAACCAAATGGAGGAAAGGATCAGTGATAGCGAAGACAGAAATATAGAAATAAATCAAAAGGAAGAAGAGAGAAACTGAAGAAGGAAAAATAATGAAAAAAATATATATAAGAACTAGCTGATACCATCAAGAGAGGAAACATAAGAATAATGTGCGTAATCGAAGGTGAGGAAAAGGAACAGGGATTAGAAAGCATTTTCAGACAAACAGTTGATGAGAATTTCCCAAATCTAAGGAATGAGTTGGAGCTTAGAATTTAAGAAGTCAATAAAACACCCGATTATCTCAACCCAAAAAGGCCTTCGCTAAGATACATCATATTAAAATTATCAAAAATCAACGACAAAGACGGAATTCTCAGGGCAGCCAGGGAGAAGAAAATGGTAACTTATAAAGGAAAACTCAGTAGATAATCCCCAGACTTCTCTGCACAAACCTTACAAGCCAGAAAGTAGTGGAATCAAATATTCAAACTATTAAATGAAAGGAACTACCAGCCTAGAATAATGTATCCAGCTAAGCTCTTCTTCAGATATGAAGGAGAAATAAAGAGACAACCATCAGGATGGGAAAATATATTTGCAAGCAACGCCTCTGATAAGGGCCTAATATCCAAAATATACAAAGAACTCATACGACTCAATAACAGCAAAAAAAAAAAATGGGCAGAGTACCTAAACAGACACTTCTCCTAGAGGATATACAAATCACCAACAAATATATGAAAATATGCTCAATTGGATTGGATCAAAAAATGGGCAAAGGACCTAAACAGACACTTCTCCTAGAGGATATACAAATCGCCAACAAATATATGAAAAGATGCTCAATATCACTAACTATCAGAGAAATGCAAATCAAAACCACAATGAGACCATCTCATACCTGTTAGAATAGTTATAATCAATAGGACAAGTCATATCAAATGTTGGAGAGGATGTGGAGAAAAAGGAACCCTCATACACTGCTGGTGGGACTGCAAATT
>NW_006430057.1:1291279-1325140 GCF_000325575.1 Pteropus alecto
AAATGGAATAGTGGTTACCAGAGGGTAGGGGGAGGGGGAAGGGGGAAGGTAAGGGGGATTTAAATTATTTCTTCAATTTAATATAATTAATTTAAAAAAATTAATATCGTGAAAAAAGAAAAAAGGAAATATGAATTTTTAAGAACTCCAAGAATGTGTCTTCTGCAAGTCTAAAGTGAACACAGACTTCACAGAATCCCTCCTGTAGCACACTCAGAGGGAGACCAAAAGCAGGCAAAAAGCTTAGCAATGGGGCACAGGGCCAACTCAAAAACCTTTCTGTACCACCACTACCTCCCCATTCTCCAAATTAAGTTTCAGTGCAGGAAGGAGCATGGCAACAACTAGTTTAAGAGAATGAGTTACCCCAAAAGTTAGCTCATTTTCAGAATGCTGTTGTCAAACTACTGTTTCAATGGCATCTGAACATATTCTCATTGAAAATAGCACCTTTAGGAGAGAAGTAACATACTCAAAAAGAGGGGTTACTCAAAGAGTCTCTCCCATCATTCCTCTACTTCCCTCCCTTAGGAATTTCTCCACACTCCCCTGGGCATTCAGCTCCCCTTTTGCTTCAGGCATTTGTAGCAGAGTTGGCAGTGCTTTCTCCATAGAGACTTTTTTTTTTTTTTCAGGCTATCTTAAAATAGCACTTTTCACTCAAAATGGCCACTAGGGGTGTGCAATTTCTGGCAATGCAGAAAAGAAAGTGTGTTTGGTGTAAGGCATATTCATCAAGTCCCTGCTAAGTTCCAGGCCCTGTGTTAGCTGAGATGAAAGAGAACCAAGACCCTGTCCTTGAGAAGCTCACAGTCTAGTGGGGAAGATGAGCCGTTCAAGTTCATCACTGAAGCTACTGTAACTTAAAGCTCCACTTGGCTTCCGTGAACCTATCATAACCTCTGATAGATAGCCTATCTTGTTCCAACAACACAACTGCACAACTGCTTTTGCACGCCAAAGTCTATGAGCCCATCTATCCACATCTACATCAGTCAGAAGGATTTCCCTGTATGGGTGTATGTGGTCACCAATCATTTCATCTTGTCTTTTACTTTTGTTGAAAAACTCCGGTAAGATCAGAGACTAGGTAACGGGTACGTGAGAATGAGGAGCAGCAAAAGTTGTGTTGTGACTAACAGAAATGAGAAATGTCACTACTGCAGACTAGAGATTTCTAGGGGAAGACTCTACACAGCTTAGCAAGAAACCATAACTATAAGAAACTTTTTCATAAGGTTCAAATGAACAGTATTTGACTTTGTTATGACCCTTTCTTTTCTATATCATATGATTACCTTCACCAGCTCATTTCTTTCCCTCTTTCCAGTAGGAGCTCCAAGTACTGAAGGAGCTTTGAATTAATATAATCAGATGATGCTAGGGGAGAGAAGGTCATCTTTTGAATTAGTACAACCTAACTTGGCAAAATAAACACGAACATATTTTGATAAAGATTGTTTTTCAGGCCAAATCTTGGCATGAAAAGCCACATACAAATTGTATTCAAAATTGTTTACGTAGTACTTGTCATTGTCAAGAGAATTAGATGTGGTTCTTGAGTCAAATGAAGTGAAATAATTTATGGGAAAAAAGTTCTAGACAAAACTCAGTTATGAGTAAGATGATGGTGATGATGATGATGATTGTACTAATTCTAATTCTAAACTAAAAAAATTCTAAACTAAATTCCACATTCCATGTTACTCCAGAATATTTTCTAATTTAAAATAGCATTATTTTTTTTAAAAATGCATTCAAGACATTGACCTTTCCTAAATCTAACAACTAAGGGAAAAGTCACACTTTTCATAATACCGTTGGGTCATGCTTATTCCTAGCCACACCTTGCTCGTGTTATTCCTCTGAGAGCCCAACTTCTAACCTCTCTCACCCACAGCCCTTCTTAAGTCTTTACCGACCATTGTGACATTTACTCATATATAGCATGGAACTGCTTTGTGGGTAGTTTGCTTATTAGTCTCCTTAGGACTGTAATCATCCGGAGGGGGTAACAGTGCCTCATACTTTCTCTACCACTTACATTTAACATTACTATATACAAAATTAAGCATTTTATATCTATTATCTCATTTAATTATTTCAAAAACCCTGCAATAGAGAATCTTTTATTCTGCTCAGTTTACAGATGAGGAAATTGAGGCTCAGGCAGGTCCAGTGTCACACATTAGTGGAGCTGGGATTCAAACCTGTATCTGATAGACTCCTGAGCCAGTGCTCTTAACCATAATACACATAAACTTATGCCACTGGACTTAACAAAAACAAAACATGTCCCCACCCTTGCTCCTTCCACATTTCATTTCCTTGGAGGGACTCTGCATTTTACGATTTGCTAACGCTTCCTCAAACTACACTATCATTTTAACCAAAGTGAGATCTTGCCTTCTCATCTCCCTGATGATGCTCAGCATGACTGGTTTAGAGAACATATAATATAATTAGATAAGGAGTTTTGCATTTCTAAGTTATTGCTCCCAATTTATCATTTGCCATCAATGAGTAGGGATTAGCACCTTAGGTCTTTTAACTTTGAAGAAAGGAGCTGGCAGATTCAACTTCAAGTGGTTAAGAATCAAATTACAAAAAAGGAAAAGAAAACAGTAAGATACTGTCGAGGGATTCTGTCTAATTCACATCGGTATCCTCCAAAGAACCTAGAAGAGAGCCTTGAAAACTACAAAGCCAGAAGCTTTTTGTTCATGAGGAATAACCAGCTGAGTAATAGTGATCTTATATGTATGCCTTCCAAGCCAAAATGGCAGCACACAAGGAGAGAGGGGCAAGTCATTGCTAAGGCTTTCAGAATTAATTTTCAGATCTCAGCTTTAATAATTCAGGAACAACTTACTGTTCTAAGAATCAGAAAAATGAGATTTTAAAGATATTTAAATCTAACACAGAAACACTGAGGAAAAATAAAACACATTTTTTTTCCTCTTTAGAGTTTTCGCATAGGGAGGAAATCTTTTTAAACACCAAATTACTTCCTTTTTCTGTCTATTTTGCTATTTACAAACTGAAGAAATATTTTTAATACCCTACAATGAAGTTATATTATTTTTAAGTCACTAAATAATTCTGTATATATATTAGTTCCAACTCAGTTAACAAGTGCTTTTCATTAAAGCCAAGTCAAATATTATGCAAATAATCTATATTATGTACAAATGAATAAATAAAACACTGGTGAACTCTATACTCCAAAACTTCATTTTAACCAACAACTATAACTTTACTCAGTATACTGGCTGACAGGTAGGAAAACTGATTTGAATTCAATCATTCCTGACCTTTTGTGTTCGCTTTACCCTAATAAGCATTTAAATGGCTCAAAGATAAAGACAAAAAGATAAAAATGAAAAAGCTTAAATAAAATGAGAGAGTAGAATGGCAAAGTACCCTTTTAAAACTAGAAGAACATTGTTTCTGTTCTTTAGCAAACCATTATTGACAAAAAGAAAACAAAAATGTGCCTTGGTTGTACATAATGGCTTTCTTTCAAAGAACAAGTTTACATAGACATACAAAATCATTGTGGATAATTTATTCATGCAAAGAGAAATTAGACTGTATTCATTCTGTGCCAATCAACTAATTTATAACCTGTCTTGGATCTGGGTCCCCAGTGTAAACTTGTAATAACAAACTCTCATTGACTTTTTCCTGAGTTGTATAAACAGAACCATAACATATCAACAAAATGTAAAGTGCACTGATTTCTATAGGTATGTGGCTTTAGCCAGCTAGATTACTAGCATTCAATGAAAACACAAAAACCTAAACATCCTGCTTATGTCCATTTGAACACACAGCAATACAAGCTTATTTTGTTACAGAATCTCAGTAATCTATAAAGCAGCCATACATCATTTTCTACACTGGATCTGACCATTGGTCTACCTATCCCATCAATCTGCTCCTGGAATAAAGAAAATTGATGGACCTTGAGAGGGGCAAAAATGCACCTTTCCACATATATTTTCATTTTCCAAAATCAGTCATATTGGATCTACCCATTAAAATCTGCCTTTTATGAACCTGCCAATACTTTCAGTCTATACCATTTCATGAGATAATATATTCTAAAAGCTATTTAAAGTAAATAAAGTGAGAGTTCCTATGACTTTTCTTAAGGTTACTTCTTTAAAATGTTAGCAGATGCCCCAGTTCTTGGTATAATATTCCAGTATATGGTGACCTGATCCATGTTTATCCTATCTACCCATTCATGATTAAACAGGCATACCTTCTTTGGCTAGACTGTCTTTTGGTGAGGTGAGACAAGAGTCTATAGATGTTGCCAAAGTCCTTCCTGACCACGTACCATATTTTACTGTCCTATTGGCCCTAACACATTCTGCCCTCAGTGTCCAGTCTACATTTACTCTCGTGTTGCATTAGCCGACTGCAATTAATTTCACAGCCTACTCTCCTAATAAAAAGTTTCAACTGTTTTCCCCTAGATTACTCTTGCTTTCCTGTCCACATTATCAAGCCTTATAGGGTCTCACTGCAGTACAACTCCTATAACTTGGCCTCTCTCAACTCTTTGGAAAGGGTGTTAAATCAGACCAGCATCCCTTGGGTAAACATCAATGGCTATTCAGCTTTTTTACATATCTTAGTCTAAAAAAAATGCCTACACTATCTATAACCTTTGTTTCCTTTTTTAAAACCAATTCCCTACCTATGACAAACCTCCTGTCACCAGATAAACCATTTGAAAGAAGAGTCTCAAGGGCTGACCCCTACAAAAGGTTTTTTTTAATTCTTAAGTGAATAATGTTGAGACAATGAAAATGTTTCAAAATTGATTGTGGTGATGATTGCCCATATCCGTGAATATACAAAAAATCATTGAAATACACACTTTAAATGGGTGAGTTGTATGGTATGTGAATTATATCTCAACAAAGCTATTAAGAAAACTTAAAGTGAAAAAATAACCTACCAAGTTTCATTTCCTTACACCTAAAAAATACATACATACATACATACATACATACATACATACATACATACATACTCCAAAATATACACTAGGAAATGAGTTCCCAGTAGAGAAATCATGGTGCTCCCCATTAGAATACTTAGATGTCAATGTCTGAAGATCCTACGCTGTAGCCATAGAGCCCACTGATCAGCTGGGTACAAAAGTGGGGCTTGCTGCACTGTTACTCTGAGGGCTCTTCTGGAGCTCTTATAAACAGAAATCCAAAACACATGGTTTAGTTCTATACAGTCACAGAGCATCAGCCATGTGCCAGGCAGTGGGCTACAAAGTGAGAAAACAAAGATGGACAAGATGTGGGCCCTGCCCTTCATGAATTCATGGGCTTGAGGAAAAGACAAACTCCTAAAGACAGAGTTAAAATATGATGGGGTAAGGGCCAGCACAGGGGACACACAGTGTGTGGGGATGCAAGTAAGTGAGAGGTTAATGCCACTGGTGAAGGAGGCTCAGAGAGGAGGAGGCAAGTGCGCTGAGCCTTGAAGGACTAAATAAAAATGTCCATGGCAGTCAAGGTGAATAAAGGTATTCCAAGCAAAGAAGAGAGCATAAGTAAAAGCATGGAGGAGTAACAGCATGTGCTTAAAGAGTCTGAAGATGAATGGAATATGGAGAGATGACCAAGATGAGCTGAGAAGGCATGTTTACAGAGGGCCCCATATGCCAAGGCAATGAGTTTGGACTGTTTCCTAGTGTAAGCCATGGGGAGCCAGCAGAGGTTTTTAAGCAGGGGAATGACATGAACAGATGTTTTAGTCATATTTATTACGTACTGAAAGCCAGAAGGTCAGCACTAATGGAAATTAGTCCATAAAATGACAGCACAGGCTGAAAATTTGCCCCATTGTCTATATTTTCCAGGAGCAATACACTGGATTGTGGAAAACTACTCATTAGAGTTGCATACAAAACTACTGAGGGAAACAAAGTGAGAGCTATGTCTGTGAAGAGCATGTCTTTGAGAGAAATACTTGCATCTTCCTTGTGTAACAGAGATTAAATCAGCCTGCAAATTTCATTGTGAAAAGATTCACTGCCAATCTGCACTTAATTTGTTTCCAACACCTTTTCAAACGTTAATTTGATCCAACACGTTTACACTTCTGGGGAAAAATAAGTTGGTTCACAGTACTCTTTTGTTTAAACCCCTTCAACGGTTCACCATACCTACAGAAAAAAGCTGAAATTATTCAAGGCTTATAAAATCTGGCCTCCACCCCCAGCCTCCAGTCCATGTCCTCAACCACAGTGGACAGATCTTCTAAATGGGCCCTGTTATCTCATCTTTGCTGATCCTGACCTCTCTACTTAGTTCTTCCCCCAACTCCACCCCAAGACTCCATGAAGCTGCCAATCTATCTGGTACAAATGGCCACTCCTGCCTACCCAGGGCTACCTACCTCCTCAGACCCAGAGCTAGTACATGTACTTCCTTCCCCATCCTAGCCCTATCATGAGGTGCTGAGGTGCAGTACCCATCCATTTCTTTTTCTGTCTCCCCCACCCCCAACTAGAATGGAAGCTCTATAATTGCAGTCTTCGTCTTATTCACTGCTCTGTCTCCAGCTCCCCCAAATTCTATCTTCAATGGCTGAACAAGCAAACTACAAATCCATTGTCAAAATCTTTCTAAGCCTCAGCATTAAGATTTTCTGCATCTCTCAATTTTTCAAGATAACCACAATCTACAACATACTCACTGAAATACACACCTGGATAGCTAGCTGTCCAAAGGAACCCTGCTACTGCACATTTTAATGACATGAATCATCACCCATTAGTTTCTCTTTTGGTAAATTCACAATGCCAGATATGAAACTTTCACAGAACCAGGCACACCTACACGAAGAAATGTAAAGTATCAGAAGTAGAAAATCATATTAGTTAGGCAAATTAAACCAGAGAGAAAGCTGATGACTCAAGCAAAATTCTGTGCTGGTAAGTTTCCCATTGCCAAACTTCCTCCTGAACAGCCTCTCTCTCTCCTTCCCTACCTCCCTCCATCTCACATTTACTGTGTGCTGAATGTGCCCACGGGTACATTTTCTTGCTTCTTCACCTAAAAGTAATCCAGAGTGTACCCTTGATACACATGCCTGGGAGCACTAGCAAGAAGCACTCTCCCACGCCATTATCTAAGCATTTTGCAATGCTAACCCTTATCTCTTGCAAATGCCACCATGAAACCTTAGATTTAGAACCCTGCCTATACAGGCCTCTACCTAGAACATGTGGCTGAACTACTGTCCTGAGGACAAAACTATTCTTTTCCCAGAAAAGGATCTCTACACCTTCTCCCAAGTACATTCTCCAACTAGACTAACATAAGCCCATTCTCTCAATATGACAGTGCATTCCTGTCTTGCTTTCATTCTCAATTCAACCTAGACACCATGGCCCTCCCACGAACCCCTAGTCATTCTCAACCACACTCATGGTCACTTCCCAGCCCTGGATCAAAATCCCTGCTTGTTTTTATTTGCTGCTGCCAGGAGAAAATCCTAACTGGGGTGCTCAGGGGCTTTATTTCCACAGACACAAATCCTAGGCTGAGCTGGGCTCTTAGTCCCACTCCCAAAGGCTTTTATTTACTCCTGGTTAGCTCACTGTGACCTACAGAACAGGACACTTGAGGTTTCACAAATGGAAAATTTCCTCTTACAATGGTGCCCTGATTGACTTGTACAGCCTTTTGCAGGGGCTATGCTACTAAATCAGATGTCCCCATACAGACTTTAACAATAAACATATAACTCTATATCCTTCCACATTTGACAGCCGACCCCTTTTGGGGTGCTATCTTCTCCATTCCTAAAGTGGTTCCTAATCTGGGGTTTTAAGTGATCCTTGGATGGGCTACATGGGATGTGAAACTCTGAAATTATATGGAAAATGCTGTGTACATCTTTGTAGGAAAAAGCTCCAGAGCTTTCCAGAGTCTCAGAGTGTGACCCAAAAAAGTGTAAGATCTACTGCTGTACTAACCTCATAAAAACAAGTTGCATTATTTTTATATATGATTTACTGGTTTTGTGTAATTATAAAAGCAATATATGTTCATTGAAAAAATTTTAATCCAGGGTGGAGGGGATAAAAATGATGGTGTTCAATAGTAGAAACTTGTAATGAGTAGCAAATAAGCTATAGAGATCTAATGCACAATATAATGAATACGGACCATAATATTGTGCTATAATTATGTAATGAATGTGATAAATATCAGATCAGCAATCTTATTACAATATATAAATGCATCAAAGAAACAAATTGTATACCTTAAAATTACATAAAATTAAACATCGATTTATTCAATTAAAAAAAAAAGAACCTGTCAGAACTGGAAAAAAAAATAAAACTTCTCCTCAAATGTGGGGGAAAAAAATTTTAACCCAAAAATTGAAATATAAGTCACTTAGAATCAAAAAAAAAAAAAAGTCACTTAGAATCCCACCATCCATAGATGACCACTGTTACTTTGATTTACCTCCATCTCTTTTCTGTTTTTTCTCCTTCCACATTGGATTCATGCTGTTGATTTCTGGTAGTGTTCCAAATAATATGAGAAACTTCATGGTACAAAGAATTTGGGACGAGTGTTCAAAAATCCCTTTGATTTCCAAGACACATTTACCAACAAATATTTATTGAATTCATGCTATGTACGTGATATACTACTCCAAAATAAAAGAGACAACTCCTTATCCAAGTTCTCACACACAATGTTTAAAAATTCTAGGGATTTCAATAGGTTATGTGAAGCCCCAGCCTAAGAAAGGGAACTTTTTAGCTTATAATGACTGGACCTCCATCAACTGAAAGGGATAAAAAAGCAGATGACAATGATGTCGTTACAGACTTGGAGAAATGCAGTTAAACCATTAGAATACAGATTTTTTTTAAAAATGATATAGTTTTCCTTTATTACCAAAATGCAGACTCACCTAATGATAAAAATACATACATGCAAAAAATAAATACATGAGATAGGCTCTGGTCATCTCGCATGATCCATAAACTCATTCTGGGGGTAATTCCCTGTGTTTTCAGCAGTGATGTAAGGGAGGACTTGTGACCTCCTATGGTGGTTACTAGTAAAAGGATGGCACTTTTTCGCATATGAAATTCTACTTTGTTTGAAGGGGAAGATTGGTGTAATTACTTCACCACCACTGCTTACATATTTTACAATCAAGATAATTCTGACAAAACAGGACTATTGCTTCTGTTTTAAATATATATAAGCAGGGCATGGGCCAACTGAAGGATTTCTTGCTATCTAAATCCACTCTCTCCCATGTTTTTTCAGCCCACATTTAAATAATATCCCACTTTCAAGCAGGAAAGCAAACCTCTTTCCAGAATTAAAGGCAGAGTGCAATGAAATGCTTAAGAGCTTTGTGTATCAGTCACTCATTCCTTGTTAAGCCATTCATCCTCTTCCTCTTTCCTCTGACCATTGGAGGTTTCTCTGAGGAAGCAATCCAGGCCTAGGCCAGAAAGAGTTTTCTGGAATTCAAGAATGTATTAGCATCTTCTGTAGAAGCCGCAGCCTTTGGCCATGTCAAAGGCATTCCCTGCTTTCTTGTAAATACCACAGCCTGAGAGCAGCTGCTTCCACGCTGTAAGTGAGGTGGCCATCAGGCAAACAGGCAGAGGTAGCCCCTTGTGATGCCTCAGCATCTTTCTTTCTCTCAGGGACCCAAGGCCAGAGCTCCTTTTGGAAGGCCCTGAGGCAGTCAGTGGACAGAAGGGCTGAGAGTGGACACGAGATAAGAGCCACACTTGCTATAAGGAAGATTTGAATGATGGCTAAATGGAATGCTGCTCCAAGGGTCAATGTGTAGCATGAGAATGAACTAAAGGCTTTCAAGCCTTTTATATACTTTATATAAAACTGAAGCTAGACCTGCTGACCCTAGGTCCTTGTGCTCTTGCCAGCAGCTGTTCCCATGATGTGGTCACGGCCATGAGAACTACTGCGCTGCTGAGGAAAGGCTTTACAAAAGAAGGCCTGCCACAGTAGCTATGATTTTCATTACTCAGAGGCCTTTATGATTTCTTTTCTGTTTGTGGATTGTTTAAGACATCAAAATTTCACCGAGAAATGAGTAGGTACTATTGTACCAGCTATACAAGAAGTGGTAGAAAATGACTGTCATTTTTACTGACAAGGGGAAAGTAGTTGAAAGTAAATGTGGTCAAGTGAGAACATTATGTATTCTGAGTGGGAATTATGGGGTACTTTTTCTTTTTCCTTTTCTGTTTTTACTTCAAAATTTCTAGAACAAGTATTGCTGTTATAATAAAAAAATAATAATCGACTTTGTTTTTCTTTATTATGGTAGTATACATAAAATTTACCATTTTAACAATTTTTAAGTGTACACTTCAGTGGCATTCGGTATTTACATTCTTTTGCAACCATCACCACTATCCATTTCCAAATATTTCATCGTCTCAAACAGAAACTCTGAACCCATTAAACACTAACTCCTCCATCCAACCTCCCCTGAACTCTGGACACTTCTAATCTCTTTTTTGTCTCTGTGAATTTGCCTATTCTAGGTACTTCATAAGCAGCATCATATAATACCTGTTCTTTTGTGTCTAGCTTCTTTCACTTAGCATGTTTTCAAGGTTTATCCATGTGGTAGCATGTGTCAGAATTTCATTCCTTTTAAAGGCGGAATAATATTCCACTGTATGTATATACCATGGTTTGTTTAACTGATGACATTGGGCTGTTTCCATCTTTTGGCTACTGTGAATAATGCTGATATGAACATTGGTGTTCAAGTATCTGTATGAGTTCCTGCTTTCAGTTCTTTTGGGTACATACTTACAACTGGAATTGCTGGATCGTATGGTGATTCTGTATTTAACTTTTTGAGGAACTTGCCAAGTTGTTTTCCCCAGTGCCTGCACCATTTTACATTCCCACCAGTAATGTACAAGGGTTCCAATTTCTCTATATCTTCTCCAACACTTGTTTATTTTCCATTTTTTTTATAACAGCCATCCTAATTGGTATGAAGATGTATCTCATCGTGGTTTCAATCTGCATTTACCTAATGATTAATAATGTTGAGCATCTCACTGGTCATTTGCATATCTCCTTTTCTTCAAGTTCTTTGCCTATTTTTAAATGAGGTTGTTTTATTTAGTTGTAGGAGTTCTTCATATATTCTGGATATTAATCCTTTCTCAGATATATGCTTTGCAAATATTTTTTCCAATTCTGTGGGCTTCCTTTTCATTCTCTTGATAGTGACCTCTAATACTTAAAAGCTTTTAGTCAATTCCAATTTTTAAAAGAAGATACAAGTAAAATTTTTAGGGAGCTGGCAGACAGCCTAAAATATAAATGAAAAGAATCCTAAGACCTCTTTTTAGACTTCCCTTCCAAGGATAAAGGAAGAAGAACTGAGGTCTTCTCAATGAGGTAACTTATTAACTCCTCCCCACAACTTGGCTCCTCCCTAGGCAGCTAAAGCTGTAGAATACCTGTGTGCTAGTGAGAGCGCACAAAGGGAACTCATCCTGGGTGTGGTAGGTGAACCCAGTGGGGTCGGGCAAGATGGTGGGGACACGGAATCCTATTAACTCTTAAGGTACTTCAGTTCCACTTGGCAGATGTTTTCATAAGCTACTCTTTCTCTGGCTGGGTCTAAACTGAACACATTCAAACTTCCAAACTTCTCAAAAGTAAGATAAACAGGCAGATTTGTTATTACTGAATGGAATAGAACATTCAATAATGACTATTGTGAAAAGTGACATCACAAGTTCAGTTCCATCCTGAAGAATCGAACTCTCCAGAAGTGTTTCCTTCTGTAAATTGGAGGCATTGCCTTTTTTTGTGTCTCTGCCCTTTGTTTCTTTGCTCTTCTACCTCTCCCTCCACCACTCCCAGCAGCAAAATGTGGCTTCTAAACAACTATTTGTCACCTGGGAATTTATTTTCCAAGTATTTCTGAAGTATAATTGATTTCTACAGACAATGAGAAGAAGCAATATACACTTTTCTTCTAGGGATGGCCCTGGAGCTATCAGAGGATAGATAGTCAAATCCCCCGAATAGCTTATGTGAATAAAATAAGTCAACATTTCAGAACTGTTGTGAGGCTGAACTGTTAAATATCTTTTAGACTAAAGGTTAGAAATCCAGTACCAGGTCCTGTAAAATTGATATTTCCTGCTCTATAAAGTATATTATCAAAGGTATTTACTCTCAATTACAGATCGCTGATCTATAAAACTTTTTTTTCATAAATAACGCTAATATCTGAAAACTTTCCTGTAACTAGGAAACATACCTCAAACCCCAGGGCAGGGAGGGGCATGAACTAAGTCCTGCACATGAATTCGTTTAGCAAAGAATCAAGTTAGAAGGATATCTGCAGGAAGGCCGGCCTTCATCTAGACATTCCAAAGCAACTGGCTTAGACTGTCAGTGTTAACTAACCTTTACTCTTAGGAAACCCTTTTTTGTACTTCAATCATTAAGAAAAATAATCCTGAACTCCTTTTACCATATGCTCACATGTTCCACCTTCAAAGCCATTTCATTATTAGGGTGGGGGCCAGTGAAAGGAAAGAGGGGAGAAAGAAAAAAGGAGCTCTCCTCTAACACAAGTCTAACATTTATTGAAAGCTTTTATTGAAAGCTAACATTTATTGAAAACATGAAAGCGAACGTTCATTGAAAGCATTTACTACTAAGCATCAGGTACTATGCTAAATGCATTGCATGTGTTACCTCATTAATTCTCGCAATAATCCTACAAGGTAGAAAATGCTACCATTACTCAAATTTTATCAATGAGAAAAAGAGGTTAGGTAACTTGCCCAAGTGAGTGATATAGTCAGTGTGGTAGGCAGAATCCTAAGTTTCCTGCCCCCAGTCTATTCGCCCTATATAATCCCTTCCCCTTGAGTGTAAGCGGGACCTGTGAATATTATGAAATGTGACTCCCCTCATCATGTTATTAATAAATTGCCTCTGAGTTCATCAAAAAGGAGATTACCCTGGGTAGCCAGTGGCCTAATCAAGTGATGCCTAGAAGAACTGAACCCTTCCTGGAGAGAGAGAGAGAGAGGGAGAGAGAGAGAGAAAGAGAGAGAGAGAGAGAGATTGATTGATTGATTCACCTGCTGGCTTCCAAGAAGCAGAATGCCATGTTATGGGAGGCCCACATGGCTTGGACCTGAGGATGTCCTTTGGAAGCTGAAAGCCAACAAGAAAACAAACCAGTCAGTCCTATAACCACAAGGAACTGAATCATGGCAACTTGAAGGAACTTAGAAGAGGCCCCTGGGCCTCCACATAAGAACAGTCCTGCCAACACCTGTGAAACCTTAAGTAGAGACTCCCGCTGAGTCCTGCCCATAGTTCAGACCCAGAGAAACTGTGAAGTAAAAAGGTGTTACTTTAAGCAACTAGGGGGATCATTTTATAAACCACATAAATGTCTAACCAATGTAATGTCTACTTAAACTAATAATAAAATAATTTCTTTTTGAAAAAGTGTCACTTTAAGCTGCTAAGTTTGTGGTGGTTTGCTACTCAGCAACAGAAAACTAATACAGTCAGGATTCAAGCCAGGGCTGTTTAACTCTGGTTCGCATGCTTCTCAACCACTTCGGTAGTTTCTGTAGGAGTTTCACAAATTCCTAACCATTTTTAACTCTTCAAAAAGAATAGACAATAATTTCTATTGAACAGTGATTGTTATGATCTTTTCCTTTTCTGATGCAATTTTCAAGTTTTAGAAATGTTTTCACATCCTGGTATAGAAACACATTTATTGATTCAATAGAAAACTGCTCAAATACAATGTGATAAATGATAAGTTGTGAAAAAAATCAATAGGATGGAAAACATAAGATTTTATTTTAAAAAGACACCTTCTTAAAGCAGGTATGGCTTTGATAAGAGCTCCAGGCTCAGGCTTTACTACTTACCAATACTTTACTCCTATTACATGACCTGCAAGATCTGTTGTCTGGTGCCTCCTAAGAGATGACAATACATTATCTCTTTTAACAGAGCCCAACGAAAAATTCCTTGAATAGGAGAAGCCAGTGAATTCTCTGCTGGAATGAAATCGATTTAAAGTGCATCCCCAAAAATCAAACCCTGCAGTTGCTTCTTGGAGGGCGGCAGTCAACTCATGTTTCATGTTCTCCTTTCATGTATAAACACACACAAACTACACATGGCAGCATATTAGATGAGTAATAATAGCTAACACTGAGCTGATGCCTAATACTTATCATAAATGATCTCATTTAGGCCTCACATTTACTTTTTGAAATATGTATTATTATCACCATCACTCCTATTTTATAAGAAGAGAAACTGGGACTTAAAGGTTAAGTAATTTTCCCAGTATTCCACAAGACATTTCGACCCATATACTGACTCGAGTTCACATTCGCAGTCACTTCTGCTGCTCTCCAACTATAGTTTGGCCATCCTCCACAGTACCTAGCAACATGCCTTCACATAGGAATGCTCAAGAAATGTTTGCTGATAACAATAAGGAATGAGGCCTGGACCTGAGCGTAGGTAAGGCTTCCAGGCCATTTATCATTGTGAGAAGACAAGAGGTGTGGAGAGGACAGAAGTTGATATGGGATAAGGAGGCAGGGTGAAGGCACCTCCCCTCCCACTTATGTGGTGCTAGGCTAAAAGCAAGTGAAAAGAATCATACTGAGAACTTCAAATGTGTGTTGACTAACCATGTACAAGAATATTTGATTTTGGCCCTAAGAGTATAAAAAGAAAAACAGAAAACTAATCCAGTTTTCCAGAGTTTATTTCTTCCTTTTGGAAAAGTTACTGCTACACATCTGGAAGTGATTTTCTCACACACTAGTTCCAATGAGTCATCTACAATATTAAGCGATGATTCCATAGGGTGAACCCTGATCATATTTTTCCATTAAGTGGCATCCACTGAGGTCAATGAAGGCAAAGGCTGACCCGGACTGAGAACCTCACCCTCCACAGCTCCATTTTATATTGTCAAAACATGAGTTTTAAGAGGTACAGGAATGCAATCTATCTCCCAGCACCAATTCAAGACTTGTTCTAATACATTTAGCTTCCTTTCACTAGTCACGTGCAGAAGATGAATCCAAAGGTGACTGAAGTGTTAGCAACCCTAAGTAAAGCTGGCAGAAGAAACATTTTGGGGCCATGTATAAACACGAGACAATCAAATGCGGGGGTGGGGGAAGTGGCAGGAAGGGCATCGTGGACAAAAGAATAAGACAACCTATGGCACACAGAGTATAGGCAGTTCAAGACCCTTAAAGCTGCCAGCAAGAATTTCCCTAAGGAATATTCTAAAAAGGATTGCCATTCCATCCCTTGCCCTTTCGACCACATCCTAATATAGTGACTCCAACCACCAACTTTTAACCCGCATCATATTGGTTTCCTAATATTTCAAACCTCTAGTATTGATGTTTAGAAATATAACTTAAGGCCATTTCCCAGTGTCTTCTGACACTTGGATTTCTTTCAGATTACAGTGAAAGAATGAGTCATGTTCTTTCAGAAATTGAGGAGCCACTTACAGAGGCTATTTTAAATCTTTCAGATGACAAGGGTACTATTTAGTTCCCAGAAACAATAATTGACTAAATGGCTTCCTCGGGGTTAAAAGAGTTAAAGCAACTTCCCCAGAGATTCTTCTCTCTCTCCAAAAACAACAATGGATTTTAAATGGCACAGGAGTTATAAAAACCTAAAGCATTAAATCGTACCTTACAAAAGATATAAATTAGTGGGTGGTCATTTGCATTACAAAGGATTATTTGCCTTGCCAAAAGATTCCAATCAAGTATATTCAAAAATCAGATTACCCTAATGTATGCTAAATGATTTGATTTGCACATGGGCGCCATTGAGCAAGCACAGCTGTTCCAAAGCCTCAATTTGATTAGCAGGTACCTGTTCACCTTCCTTTCAGTGGTTCAGGTACCCATTTCATCGGTGGGGAGCATTGCCTCCAGAGTCATACATTATGGAGTCTACCTTAAAATTTCTGACTCACTCTCCCACTCTAACAATTGCTTTGCTTTTATCTAGCACTTTTCATCAAAGTATTCAATGCACATTTGCAAGTCTTCATAATTACGCCAAACAAGTTGGCCAGAGAGCTGAGAATGCAACCTTCCAAACTATCAAGGGTAGAGAAAAAAATTAGGACCATGGACAGGCAGAAAAATTAAAGGTCCGTATAAGCACAAAAGAATAACGTTTAAGTGTATTCTTTACAAAAATGAAAATATTTCATGCATCTTATTTTTTAATAGACATTTTTTTCCAGCAGTTCACAGCAAAAGTATGCAGAAAGTACAGAGTTCATTTCCTAAGTATTCCCTGCCCACAGAGACGCACAGTCTCTCCCATTATCAACATCTCCCGTTAGACTGGTACATTTGTTACAATTGATGAACCTACATTGACACATCAAAATCACACAAAGTCCATAATTTAAATTAGGGTTCACTCTTAATGTTGTACACTCAATGGGTTTTGACAAATATATAAGGACATGTATCTCCCATTAGAGTCTCAGAGAGAGTAGTTTCACTGCCTTAAAAATCTCCTGTGCTCTGCGCCTATTCATGTTATTATTTTGTCAGTTATCAAGAGTAAATATCCAAAACTCAGTTTAAATACAATGAATCTATTTTTTACATATCAGTTTTATATTATAATCAGACTGGGGAGTTGGAAAGAAAAGGAGAAATATGGTGGGGAGAAGACGGAACAGAAGCAACAAAAAATATATTCAAGGATGTACATGCTGATAGGGAAAAAAAAAGGCAGAGAGGAGAAAGAGACCCTGCTTACCAAGAAGTACACCAGAATCTAATTATCTTAAATGTCAGAAGCAAGACCTTCCATTTCAAAGCTCCAAATTCATCAGTAATTCTCCCATGTATTTTTAAAAATCCATAAGTCTAAGATTATTTTTAAATAAAAAAATATATATGGCATGTTCAAAATCAGGAAAATTGTGGCCAGAAATCCTTATAATATCAATGCATATGACCTATTAATTAGCTTTACTTGAAATTTAAGTCCCTCCAGTGATTAACATTATTAACGGCAGCAAAGGATGACCACAGTAGCAACAACGTGGGGCACATTTCACATTCAAGAAAGATGAGAACGATTTTCATTTACATTTCAGAAAATTCAGGGTAGTCATTTCTGCCTCTCAAAATCTGTAAAGATAGTATGAAATATTAATTACATAAATATATGTAAATGCACAGGCATATATAGCATGTGTGTGAGTGTATATACATATATGTACCCTTTGAAACTTCATTTTATAAAGAACGCACCGTGATCAAAATTTGGAGAATACTTAGCAGATAAAAATGGAAAGCAAATGGGAATTGAAATCTCTAATTTCTAGATCATCCTAATCGTATTGATTTAGCAGAGAATGTGAGATGCACAAAGCAATGGGCAAAGAGCCGCAGGATTATAGGAGAAAGTATCTTAATAATAATAGCACCATACTAATTACTGTATAGATACCATATGTTATGTGTCATATATATACATATATACATATACACACATATATATATATCTCACAAAAATATAGCCGATCTAAAAAGTATAGAACTTATTTTGAATGCTACTTTTTCCAATTATAAAAATACATGCTCAATGTAAAATAAATGAACATTTTAAAACAAAATAAAAAGATACCATCCAGAGAGATACACACTCTACATATACACAATGTAGACACACACTGACACGCACACTTTGAGAATGTTTTCTTTGAATATAACAAAAATACTAATAGCTAATATTTTATTCAGTGTTTCCTATGTTCCAGGCATCGTTCTAAGTACCTTACTGTCTTATTTCACTTGATCCTTAAAACAACCCTGTCAGTACTATTGTTATCTCCATTTTACAGATGAGGAAACTGAGGCACGGAGTGTTTAAGTAACTAAATTCATATATATATCACATGTGCATTATTTTACCAAAATAAAATCATACTTTGCATGCTGTTTCATAACCTAAATCTTTTTCCATGTCTGTAATACAGATGTCATTTTAATGACTGCATAGTTTTCTGCTGTATGGACCTTTTATTTGCCCAGTCCCTTAATGGGAAAAAACACCTATATTTCCTAGAAGGCCTTCTGTTCCTTTCGATCCACCAGGAAGGCCCATCTCACTTTTGAATTCTCTTCTCCCACCACATCCTTTCCTATGGCCTGTACTCTAGCCACGCTGGCCCACTGCCGCTACCCCAAATACATTGAACGCTTTCTTACCATTCATACTTTGCTCATGCTGACTCCTCTTCCTGGAATGCCCTTCCAGCTCCTTCCCTGCTAAAGGGAATCATATCTGTCCTTAACATTTAAGTTAAGTTTGAGAGTTTTATTGTTGTTTTTTTACTAAACTGCAAGGCTCATTCAGGTGGATATTATTATTCCCCTTCTACAAATGAGAACAAGGGGGTTCCACAAGGTTAAATAGACTGCTCAAGGTAACAGAGATTGTCAGAGAAATTGCTGGGCCCTTCTGGCACTCTGTTATGCATTAGCTCCTTCCACTCTCCAGCCAGCTCCTTAAGGCACTCACATGCTAATGGCTAACGGAAGTTCTCAACTATCATGCAGAGGCAGAATAAAATCAATCCTCTCTAAAACTGTAGAACTAGTGAAATAGGATAAAACATGCCCCCACAAAAATATGACCCTATTCTAATTCCTGGAACCTGCAAATGCGCCCTTATGGCAAAAGGGTCTTTACATGGGTGAATGAATCAAAGGTCTCAAAATGAGACCATCCTGGATGATGGGGTGGGCCCTAAATGCTATCCTTTAAGAAAGAGCCAGAGGAAATTTGACACAACTGAAAAGGCAATGTGACCACAGAGACAGAGACTGAAGTGACATAGCCACAAGCCAAGGAACTCTCGCAGCTACTAGAGATAGGAGAGGCAAAAAGCAGATCCCCCGCTAAATTCTCCAAAGGAAGTGTGGCCCAGTGATACCAATTTTGGATTTCTGGCCTCCACAACTGTAAGAGAATAAATGTGTTGTTTTAAGCCAACTTCTTTGTGGTCATTTGTTATGGCAGCCACAGGAAACCAATACAACTAGGAGGAGGCTACAATCCTGCAAAAGGAGCAATTTTTTTTCCAAATTGTGGGGGATCTGATCTAAATCCCGAAGGACAGATATGATTCCCTTTAGCAGGGAAGGAGTTGGAAGGGCATTCCAGGAAGAGGAGTCAGCATGAGCAAAGTATGAATGGTAAGAAAGCGTTCAATGTATTTGGGGTAGCGGCAGTGGGCCAGCGTGGCTAGAGTACAGGCCATAGGAAAGGATGTGGTGGGAGAAGAGAATTCAAAAGTGAGATGGGCCTTCCTGGTGGATCGAAAGGAACAGAAGGCCTGCTAGGTAATATGGGTGCTCATTCCCAGTAATGTAGAGCCAATGCAGAAAGAGTTGGTATCTTTGTGGGTTTGGGGATTTTAGTATTTTTCCTCATCCTTTCCTGAGAGGCAGAATGATGGTCAGTTTCTAGCAATAAAGACAATAATGTTTTTGCTTATTGTCAAAATGGTCCACTTTGTCAAACCCCTAGGGACGTGTGGACAAAATCCTTCCTAAATGATTTCTCCAGAGGTGGGGCAGGAAATATGGCAGTGGAGTATACCTACTCAAATCCATCTGGTGTCAATTGGTTGGATGCTCCTGTCCCCCAGCTCTGAAGAACAACTCTGAAATGTACCTGATTTCTCTGAACCACGCATGGCCTCTGTGATAGAATCACCCCAACAAAACAAAACCCTCCATTCAATTGAGCCCCAGGAACTTCATTTGTCTCTCAGGTGGAAGGTTTCACTTTTATAAGATCTACTAAGCCAAAGGCCACTCTTTTCCAATTAAAAACCCAGCAGAAAAAAAAAAAGTGACATAAACTGGGCTCTGTATTTATAATTATTTCTTAAACTCTTCATGTTTATGCCATAATTCCACAGATAGAACCTCCATTTCTTTTAGTTGGAACTAAATCCAAAGCCAGAACATTTTAGGGAACAACCTTGCCAGATGTGTAGCTCCACATACTCTTAGCATCCAAGCCATTGGATTTCCAGAAAAGACATCCAGCCATCACTAGCTCAGGCCTTTGGAATTTTCCATCCTTGGCTAAAGAAAAGGTTTTTAAAAAATAACACAGTAATGGCCCTGTCCCATGGAGAACACTTTTTGGCCAAACACTAAGGAGAGAGGGAAGGAAGAGGTGAAAAAAGGATGAGAAGAGAATAGTGAAATGTGCCCACAGTGGAATGCACATGGCGGAAGGGAAAGCAAAGGAGCTGAGCGAGCTATGGCAGTGGGGTTGGACCAAGGAGCCAGATATACAGAAGATTTTCCTGGAAGGTGACAATATAGAGTGGTGAACACCAGGAGCAGCAGTTGAAAATCAGTATGAAGGGAGAATAGTGGGGTATAGTGGAAAAAGGAAGAAAGCAACGTGGTAGGGAGGGGACATAGTAAGAGGAAGCCAGCCCCAATGTGGGCCACTCTCAGAGGAAGTCTCAAGGGCTCAGAGGGGAAGCCTTCATTGCTACCATTCCTGTCCATCAGGATTTGCAGCCTTGAGAAATATGGGTATGGAATAGGTGTGGGCTATTGCCCCCTTCTACCTGAAGATGGAGGAAGGGAGGTCAAGTGACCTGTCACATGAGTCCCTTCACCCTAAACTCCCCAAAAGAAATCTGGCCTTTATAGGTGGTCACAAGGCTCTGTCCTCCATCTAAATTGGAGAATTGGGTTCCAACTATCATATAGAGTGGAGAACTGCATACTAGTATTCTCTACATTAACTAAATGATTTGGAGTTTTAAATTATGCAAGTTGACAGTATATACCGCCTCCCTCTCCTGAATAGATGTCTAGTCACCTCTTTGGTCCTGGACAAAACTGTTTCGTTTACCTAGTATAACTTCTAAAGAGTTTGATTTCTTCCTGTCTGAATCTAAAAATACACTGCTGGATGTAGTTCCATAGTGTAGAGGTTGGCATGTCTGCTTTACACGCAGAAGGTCCTGGGTTCACGCCCCAGTGGAGCCACTGTCCATGGTCTACAGCCATGCCACCCTGAACAAGCCTGATGTCCAATCTCAGAAGCTAAGCAGTGTCGGGCCTGGTTAGTACTTGGATGACAGACCACCTAGGAAGACCAGGCGCTGTAGGCATAAATAATAATAATAAATAAAAAAATTAAAATAAATAAATAAAAGTGTACTGCTACCTTCATTAAATATTGTTAATATTTTAATCTCTGGTCACTTGGTCTATTATAATGAAAAAAGAACTTCCTTCCATCTTAACTTCTTGTTTATCCTTTAGTTTCCTCATATTAAGTCCTTGTCTAGCCTTCCCCTAGTCACAACCCTCTCCACAATCTTGCCCTGAGTAGATATAATCCATTAAAAAGAAATCAGTAGAAATAGATTATCTGCTTCTTTGCAATTCAAGCAACAGTTCTAAAAGCATTTCCTTGGGGATTTGAATATGAACCGAGGAAAGTATCTATCTTTTCCTTTAGCTAAGCAGCTCTCTTCCATGGCTCAGCACACCTTTCTCTCTAGCTCACTGTCCAACAATACACTTGCTTTCTAGTTCCTTCTGGTATACACCACAGACCAAGTTCTAAGGCATCAACTCTGTCATTTAACTCACTGACTGACTGTATACTACCCAGAAGGCATGAAATCCCGATGAGGGCCAGTAAATAAGGAAAAACCCCAAACAGAAAAGTAGTAAATCAATAAAATAATATGAAATAAAGTATAATAAAATAAGCCAGGTTGAAGAGAAAGAGCCTCATTTGAAAAAAAAAAAATGAACACACATTTCTAAAGAAAATTTAAATAGGACTACAGTTAATAAACATCCTTTCACATTTTAAAGATTAGTAGTGTACAAATATAGTAGGAAAAAAAGTTAAGATAATTCCACTAAAGACAACTCAATTTTTTTTATTGAGATGGCTTATAAGGAGACTTGAAATTTTTTTCCTATTGAAGGGAAAAATAAGAAAAATGGAACAGGAGAAAGTGAAGGTAGTTAACATATATTTTCTCTATATAGACTTTGAAACAAAATCTGAGGGTTTCATAAGGATTTTTATGCATCACAGCCAGGTCAGTTATCTAAAGGCCTAAAAAAGAGACAGGCCAGGCCTTGAAGAAATATAGCCATGGCCAATTAGATAGAATTGATGTAAAAATAGAAAATGCGATCTACATCTATGACAGAATATTTCTTCGGGGCAGTAAAGTTCTCTGCCATCAGCTCATCATGGATATTTTACTGACCAGTGAGGAACGCTGGTGCAAATGTGATCAACCAGGAAGCTTTTGTGATGCGTGTCACTAAGATGGCAGTGACTGGCTTTGGTGAAGAGAGGAAGTTTCAATTCATCTCTCAATTGAAATCATGATGAATCTAGAGGGAATCCGGGAGATTTTCCAGTGCTTCTCTCTGCTTCTCCGATCATATGTTTTAGAAACCCATTTCTGGGAATGGGTCCTGCAATTGCCTTAGAAGAGCGGGAAGGCCATGCCCAGTCTAACTTGACCTTCAGGATGGGTGAAGTGCCTTTCACACAGGACACAGGAGAGATGTCTTGGAGCTTGTCAGCCAATGTTATTCTCTGTGATATGCAACCATCCCTTTCTCTTTTAAACAGACACAGACACTCTCTCTCTTCCTCCTTCTCTCCTTCTCTGTCTCTCTGCCTCTGTCTGTCTGCCTGTCGCTCTCGCGCGTGCTCTCTCTACCTCTGCACTCTTTTCTTTAACTGAGGATGGAAAATTCCATAGGCCTGAGCTGGCTAAGTGCCTGCTAAGTGTCTGGCCAGCTTGTATCCTGAAACACCTCAAGTCTGAAAGCAGTACCCACTTACAAGAACCCTAGACTGAGGGAGTTTTGTGTAGGGGAAAAAATTTTAATTATGAAGAATTTAAGAAAACATCCAAATTGAAATTGCAGACTACAAACCTGTATTGCTTTTTTTCAGCCAAAATTCTCAAAAGGGATTGTGCTTCCTCAATTTTCTGTGAAGAGTTTTGCTAATAGTTTGCCAGTCTATCAGATCCCTGTCCCTCCTCAAACCATAATGTCAATATCCATATTAGGAACCCATTGGACCCCAGGATTCCACCATTCCTCAACCTCCAGCAATACCTGAGCATGAAGCAGAATAATGGTTTCCCAAAAATGTCTACATCTTAATCCCTGGAACCTACATTACATTACATGGCAAAGGGGATTTTACAGACGTGATTGAGTAAAGAATTTTGAGATGAGGAGATTATCCTGGATTATTCAAGTGGGACTAATGAAATCATAAGGGTCCGTTCTAAGTAAGGGAGAGAGGCAGAGTGTGAGAATCAGAGATGTGATGACAGCAGCCATGTCAGTATGATACAATATAAGAAAGACTTGACTGCTGTGACTGGCTTGAAGATGGAGGAAGTGGCCATGAGCTAAGGAATGAAGGCAGACTCTAGAAGCTGGAAAAGGCTAGGAAACAGATTCTCTACTAGAGCTGTTGGAATGAGGCCTTGTGGACATCTTACCACTAGCCCAGTAAAACCTCTTTCAGACTTCTGACCTCCAGAGCTGTGAGATAATAAATTTGTGTTGTTTTGAAACACTAAGTTTGTGGCAATTTGTTACAGCAGTCACAGGAAACTAATTGGCCATGTCTAACCCTCAGCAAGGCCAGTGACTGGAACTCATCATTCCAGGTATTCTGCCTCCTCTAACATCTCTGAGCAGACACTCGCCTCTTCAGTCCATAGTTCCACCGGTGCTGAGCTCAAGCTGTTAAAAGATCATGGTGAGAGGGTGGAATATCCCTCCTCGGCACCAGTAACAAGACCAGACCTCACTTCTACAGGAGCTGGGCAACTGGCCGGAAAACCAAGGCATAGTATTAAATATGAGGAGGTTGGGGGTCAAGACAAGGACAAAGTGACTGGGACAGTGACACAAGGGGACAAGGAAGAAGATAAAACCCAGTGAACAGAAATGGATTTTAAAGACAGGGCAGAACCAGCACCCATCCTATAGGACTTGGGGCCCAGAGAACCTTAGCTCTGAATGTGAAAGTCCTCTGATGTCACCTGCGTAGACCCAGGCTGGTCTCTGGACCTGGGACGGTGCTGAGCCAGCTCTGGACATCAGCGTAGCTTCAGCTACAAGCAGAGACAAGAGAGAGAAAAGCAGGGAGAGGGAATGGGGCCTCATTCACAGACCTGAAGCAAGAAGCCTTATGGAATTTTCTTCTGGCTCTTCTAGTGAGGATTTTGCCAGACCATTTCATTTGGAAGGGGTGGACAGAGGCCAGTTCCTCTGCAAGCAGTCATGCAGGTCACTAGTAGTGAAAGAGTCATCCTCCCCAGGGGGAAGGTTAGCAGAGAGAGCCTTCTTTGCTCCACAAGCAACAGAGCATGATATAAACACTCAGATGGACTGAAGGAGTGCTATTGGCTCCTGTGAGCTTTTAAATAACGATTTTAACAGTTGATTCAGAGCTCTTTCAAACTTATTTCTTGGTGGTAAGTTAGGCACCTTAAAAGGTGGTATTCCCTTCTTCAAGTCTATAGGAAACCATTTAATGCACTGAAGCCTTAGGAACTTGTTAACCTATGAAAATAAACTGGTTAGGCCAATAGCATTCTTCCACTCACACCATGAACATTGACAACAGGTCCTGCAAGGCATAAAGCTGTCAGTTTCTCAAGTGGGAAAACTAAATCACTAATGTAAAAGGCATGGAGATAAATATATGTATTGTTATTTTTGGACAGTATTAACTCACTTGAAAAAAATGATAAAAACAATTCCATGAAAATGATCCCAGTTACCTCTGCAGAGCCAGTGTTCTGGAGATTTTTTTTTTCCATATAGTTATTCAAATGGCAAAGAAAGGAAGAATAGCCAATTGCAAACAGTTCTCAAAAGCCTTAGGCAAGGAAAAAATCTATACTGATCTTGCCCACATTTCTCAGTAACAACACCCCCCCCCATTCTTGTCCTCACCGCTCACTTAAAAGACTTAAGCTTATTCAGAAATAAACACTATTTCCAAAAAGAAAGAGGTTATCACCAAAACCACACAAAAAGAGCTTCCTCCACCTGATTTACTGTGGAATCTGGCCCAGGAGCTAGTGCTTCTTTACCTAATTACTCCAAAGGAATCGAGATACCTGGAGTTCATTACATGTTCTGTCATTTAGTAAATACGAATAACCTATAGCCTGCCTGACTTGAAACCGTGCCTGTTTCTCCACTCACCGAAGAGGTGCTGACAATGTGGTATGTGTTTAATAGCAACCTGTAAGAACATCCAAGGCCACAGGCATAACATTTTTAACTCTTCATAAGATTGAGGCTATAAAAATACAAGTTCTTGTCATCGTCTAAAAAACATTTCCTACAAGGACATTCCCCGGCCTCCAGACACACTTCACTGAAACACTTCAAATAAAGATGCTCTGTCTCCGAGGCTTGGAAGAACACTTGACTTCTTAGTTAAATCTCATCCAGTAAAATATTTCAGTCATTAGGGAAAGCAACATGATGGAAAAGCTGAAGTATCAGCATATCTTCAAACATTTCTCAGCACCTTGAAATATACAATCTGACATGAGCTATCAGGAAAAGGCAAAAAATACAGCTTCCCGTGAACGATAAACTCAATGGGCAATAAAAATAAGGTGAAGAAATGCAGGAAATCATTAATAGCAAATTTAGGCATGATTGTGTGATATTGTGCAAAGACAATAGGTAAACCACATGTCATTGGAACAGTTGGCATATTTTCCGCGGTATCAACTAAGCTGAAAACCTGTACACACTGTTCTTAATAGAAATTATCCTGCTGCCACAAAACCAGAATAGCCAAATATAAAAATGTTAATTTCTTAAGAGAACTTTAGGCTTTAAAATTGTTCCACTAAAATACGGGTTTCCAAATTAGAGCTTTAAAAAGGCATTTAAATTTCAATATTCATTTGATTTTTAAAAAATGAGAATTAATGAGTATAAGGGATGTCAATATAGTTTTCAAAGGGAAAAGAAAGGGCGTTGAAGTTCTATTTTTCCATTAGAGCCCAGTTCTCCTCTATCCACCGCTTTGCATAAACCACACTGAATAGATTGTCATAAATGTGATCGCTTCCACCAGAGGTCATGCAGGCAAGTCCCCAGACTGTAGGACCTTCTCCCTAGGCACAGGACTGGTGTTCCTCCCTAATAGAGGACTGGAACTCACTCATCAGCCTAGTCTGAAGATGAGAATTGCCAAAGACCCAGAGCCCTAGCTCACATCCATTGGGCTCTGCAATATAACCAAGTCCAACTAGAAATGGATATTATCAAGAACCTAATGGAGAGTGGTCTGCTAGCTTCTGTTTCAAGAAAGTGTATGATTCTTGGCTCAGCCATGTAGCTCACTCTTTGGGGCATGATTTAGAGCAAGGAAATAAAATTAAAAAGCAAGGCTACCTGCTTCCCTTCTGCCAGTTTATTTTATTGACTTGTAACACATACACAGAAGACTTCTCTTATCCACCATATAACCTGAGAATGACAATGAAAGCCAACAGTCATCCAGTGCTTTCCATGTGCCAAGTCCTGCTCTAAGTGCTTCACATGCAACAACTCCTTTAAGCCTCTCAACAAGCCCACAAGAGGGTTATCAAGGTACTGGAAGGTTAAATAACTGGCCCAAGGTCACCCAGCTAGTAAGTAGCTAAGCTGAACTTTGAACCTGGCAGTGTACTTCCAGAGCCCACTCCTAACCACTCGCTCTAACAAGTATGAGTTTCCAGGCAAATTCCAGACAAATGAGACTGTCCCTTTCCTTTCCCCACTTACAGCTCTGAGAGTCTCCAGGGTGGGGCCCTGCAAGAATCGACAAAGCATCTGGCTCTAGGTTGATATAAACTAAGCAGCAGGCCAATGTTACCCATGAACCCCTCTGTACTCCTGACAAAAGCTAAAAGAAATCAAGAGATCTAAATCTCAAAGAGATTATGTATCATAAAATTATCGTTAGGATTTATAGAAACGAGGAAACAACTCTAGCTACTTTTCCCTCCTGTAGTTCCCTTCTGTGTTTTAGAAAAAACTACTAATTTTTCAACATGCCTTACTGACAATTCTGTATCTCAGAAGAAAGCAAAACCAGGTTGGTGAATAAATGACTCCTCTGAATTCCAACAAGCAGGAGGGAGAGCCCTGAGGTGGAGCCCTGGGGATTTGCACTTTGTACAGTCCATAGAGGTCAAGTAAAGGAATGCCAAGATGACTTACACATGTACATTATATATGAATTTCTCAGTGTTAGACCTACCATTTACTTTCCCCATTCACAGGGGGAAAAAAAGGCCACTGTAGTAAATAAATGTGAGAAATGCAATGGAGATTAACACTGTTCATTGGCAAAGGCTTATTGAACATTGGTGAACCCAGAAAGGACCTAACTCTTGAAAAACAAAAGAGCTTGAGGGGCGGGAGCAGAGATGTTGTAACTAACTGAACACAGAAAGCTGAGCCACCAGCCTCCTGCTGTGCTTCTATCTTCTCTGTTTGTTCTTTGCATACGTCTGATCTCTCTTCCTGGCTTATGAGTCCTGTAAGCACAAGAAACATTCTACTCAGCTTCTTCAGGCACCTGGAAGAGGAGGCTGTCACCCCCACTGCTCAAACACTGGCAGGGGAGCTGCCCAGGGGTGACCTAACTTACCATCACTGTTCTATCTGGAAGTCTGGGGCTGGTCTCCAGACCATTCCTCCACGCCCTGCCTCCCACTTCCCTAATCACCCCCAAAGGTGCAAACCTTTTCAGTTAATCTTGCCTACAATGTCACCTCTGCCCACTCAGCCCTAGCTCTCCGCCACCCCCACCCTCCGCCCCCGCTCCTTCCTGATCCCATTTGAAACACTTCTCCACTCTCGAGAACTGTAGTCTTTTGTCAAAACACAACACTACATGGTCAGCTTTTCTCTAGAATGTTCTCTCCACTGCCTTGCTTAACTGAAACCTAGTTTTGCCCTGACAACCTTCTCAAGTTGAGGTTGCTCATTTCTTTTCCTTTCCACTAGCACCAAACATGCTTTTTGGACACTGAGACCTTGGAAGAGTCCAAACAGGATGGCTAGAATGGTGAAAAGAATCTTGAAACCAAGTATTATGAAGAATAAAGGAAAGAAATGAAGGCTCTGGCATTGTAAAGAGTTAATTTAAAAAATGACATACAAGGTGGCTGTCTCCAAACATCTGAAGGGTTGTCATGTAAAAGAGGAAGCAAACATAATCTGTGTGGCTGCAAACGGCAGAGCTAGGCCTAGCCTGTGGTGGAACTTAAGAGTAAATTTCAGCTCAAGAACCTTTCTAACATATAACATAGCCCTCTAAAAGGCAGGGCATGTTTAAGGAGGTATGTGTAGGGGACATTCCTGCCTTGAGTGGGCAAGTGGTCTAGATCAGCATTTCTGGGCACATCAGAATCACCTTAGGTAGTTCTTAAAAATACAGATGCCTGGTCCCACTCCAGATTTATCGAAACAGAATCTTGGGGGTGGAGACCATTACTGCAAGAATTATAAACAAGGAAATAGTCTGTAAGAAGCTTCACTCAAATCCACAAAAAAGAAATACAAGTGGCTAATCAACAGATGAAAAACTATCCAACTTCAAGAGTTCTAAAAGAAATTTAAATCAGTACCATGATGTACCATTTATTTCCTATCAGACTGCACAGATTAAAAAATATTAATAATCAGTGTTGGCATGGGAGAAGAGAAATGAACACTTGTATATTCTGCTGGTGAAAGAGTAAATGGCAACAACTTTCTGCAGAGCAATTTAACAGTGCGTTTAAGAGGAATTTTTAACACTAAAAGTGTGTCTGATGTCTGAGTAAGCAATTCCAATGCTAGAAATTTATCCAAAAGGGACAATCTAGCAAGTTTGAAAATGCCTACTCAGAGATGTTCATTCAATTAATATTTATACCAGCGCTGTTCAAAATAACTTTCTGCAGTAACGGAAATGTTCTGTGTCTGTGCTGTCCTTATACGGTAGCCACCAGCCACATGTGGCTACTGAGCACTTGAACTGTGGCAAGTGCAATTTAGGAGCTGATATTTTAAATGTTTTAATTGACTTCTATTTAAATTTAAATACCCACAGGTGTCTAGTAGCTACCGTACTAGACAGCTCATGTTTATAACACCACAAAACTAGAAATTATCAAAACATCAAACAATAAAAGATGATTACCTATGGTACACCCACAGTGGAATTCTACAGATTTCTATTTATTGATGTGAAGAAACGTTTGCAAGATAGTGGTAAGTGAAAAAAATATTTTAAAGTTTGTATGATACACTTATCGAATCCATGTTTTCATATATACACACAAAGGAGACAGAAAGAAGAGTTTTGACATGTATACATTAGAACATTAAGAGTTCCCTTTGAGTAAATGAGATGGTGATTGATTATTCTCTTTTGTCTAACTCCTACAATAAACATGCATTTATTATGTAATAAAGCAATAAACATTTCAAAAAGAAGCCTTGCTGATAATTAGAATAGGAAAAAAAATAATTCAGAAAATTTAACATGTTCATCTTAGAAAACAAATTCTACTATTTGGTGCTTCAAAAAATGTTCAGTGAGGCCTCTGGTTTCACCGCAAACTCTCCACTGGGCTTTTAGACAGATCCTCCAGGAGTGGCTTGCTGCAAGCTCTCCTAAACTGTAAAAGCCCACAGGAATTGTGAGACTACTCTATGTTTAGGCGCCAAAACTCTGGGTAACTCTCCTGACTGATCATTCAGATCCAAGCTAAGTCTCTGAACTGGAAATGCTTGGTCAAGAAGCTCATTGAAACTGGCTTTACTACACAGTGCCAGTTGTTTTGTCTTATATTAACAACTTTCCACAAATTCCCCGGGGAGAGAGAACAGGGGAGCTGATTCCTTCTCAAGCCTTCCCTAAATTCTAACCTAACAAACATTCCATGCAAAGGTAGCTGTGTGTGCCAGGTGGGGGAGTCAACCGCTGCAGACACTTTTCAGCCATTCTCAGCTTCGGGGGAGTTTTTCTCTACGCCAGCCAGGGGATGCCGCATACATTACCCTGCCTCAAGGAGCTACAACTGGTAATAACTAGCAACTCTTCCCTGATCCTTTCGTGCACATAGAATTAAGGGTAAATTCAGCAGCAGCAAACAAGCAAACAGTCTTTAAACACCTACTAGTTGACTTTCCCAGGCACAATAAATGACTCCTCTTAAGGAGAGAGCCAGAATACAACAGGTTTACCAAATGCCTTTGTTCCCCCTAAGACACAAATAGCTATATCGCAAATTATAACAAAAACAGTGTTAAAACTCTGCATTTAAAACATGTATATATGTAAACACTTCTCAATTAATTACATACACTGAATTCCCTGCCACTGGTTAATTCTGTAATTATCCCCTTTCCTGGGTTAAAACTGACCTTCGTAAAAATGTCAAACTTTCAGAAAAATGAAGCAACAAAATAGTCTCTGCTTCATTATATAGTTAACAGATTCATGGAAGTACTTATAAATGAATGAAGGTGTGAATACACAACTACATGCTATATATAGCCTATGCCTTCTTAATTTTTCCAACAGTGAGCAAAACAATGTTTTGCTCAAGAAACCAAAGGACTGCCACTCTAAAGCTGTCTTTTGGTGATACTGATTTTAACCTGTTTATTAAAAAACAAGATTCAGAAAGAACCTTTGACCCTCCCTTTCCTGTCCAAGAGATTCAGACAGAAAAACCTGCTTCAGGAAGGAAATCTCAAGATGTTCGACTTAGCCTAATTTGAATTAAGTATGGTAAATAGAAAGGCTTCAGGCATGGCTCTCGTTAGCAAGAAGGTGCCTGCCATGTACGTTACACTCCCTCAACTACCTGTAAATCGCCCATTTTCACTTCTGAAATCTAATACCCCATCCCCCATATCCTTTTGTCCAAAATGTCCCATATACCCAATGTTGCCTCACTGTCTTTCGAATTTTCATGTATATGTGAATTGCCCATGAGCATATATTAAAATTTGATTTTCTCCTGTTAATCCATCTGCTAATTTGATTATTAGCTGAGGTAGAAGAACTTAGAATGTTTGAAGAATATATTTTTTTAGCCCCCACTTTAGCAAAATGCTAACAAGAGTATAATTGTTAAAACAAACAAACAAACAAAAAAAAACTAAACAGGAAATACTGTATATTTGTTCAGTTTGGTGGGCCTTCCAAGTTCTAGTGAGAGATACACCAGAGGAAAGCTTGGCCTGCTGCTGCAAGGACTCCATATTGAAGCTCTAACGTGAATGCCATTGGTTTACAGCAGCAAGTGTAAACCCCACTTCCGATATCCCTAATAAAGACGTTAAGGCTTAAATCAGAAAAGAATCGTAAGTTATGGAGGTGGCTACAACGTGGTCCACTGGCTTTCCAGCCACCCGTCCGTGGCTTTGCTAACTTTAGTTAAACAGCCCTTTGTGTCAGAAAAGCAGGGGCCAACAAAGCCATTTAAGTGGAGAATACACTCCATTTAAGACTGTTCCCTTATTTCTTACTTGACTAGACTGCTTAAAAATATTCACTAAGGTGCTATGGATAATCTAAAATTGAGTTGTGTACATAATCTGGCTGTTCTGCCGACAAACACATACTCAACCCAGGTTCAGACTAATGAAAACAAATGGAGAAAAAGTCATCCGCATTCACTTGTAATTGCAGGGCATCTAGCATTGTGTCTTGCATGCAGTAGGAACTGAATACATATTGGCTGATTGAGATTCCTAGAATCTGTTCTCCCCCACCCCCAAAATGTTAACATGGATCACATACTATAGTAGTAATAAGTATCATGCCTGTCCCTTGCCTGTGCCTTGCCTGGTAAAAATTTGCGGCCCCAGACTCAAGTAAGCTAGGCTGGGCAGCGTCTCCCAGAAGGTTCTCCTTACACTAACAGTTTTTCCAGCTTTGCCAGAGTCAAGGGTTAGGAAGGGGCAAATGATTTTGTGCTACACAAAATCATTTTTAAAATCTAAAAACCTGCAAGAATGCTAATGTTAACTTTTTGCTGCTGAGGGTGGCAGGTCAAATGCTGGTCAAATCCCAGTGGAGGTTTGCTGAGTCCCATTTATTCTCTTGAGACCATCTGCCCACTTAACAGGCTCCCTACACACGATGTGGTATGCCAGCCACCTCTGCTCAAGCAAGGTTTTCTTACTTCCTAAATTTAGGAAAACGTTTCCTGTGCAAGGCAGATGGAATCACTTGTTAACAATCTACCAAGAGAGAGCCCTGGTATAAATGCCCTGCACACAGCTTGCCTCCCCTCTTAACTGGCTGTGAATGACAATCGAGGTACCAATCTGAACCATCAGGACTTCATTCTAAAACTGGTGAGACGTACAATAAACCAAGTCCATTAAAACATTAAAGTTCTGGACAAAGCTCTGCTAAACAGCAGGATTAAATTTCCAAGGGTCCAGCAACAGATAGATTTCTTTAGTCACTTGGCTTTGCACAGTTGTTGCTATGATCAGATCTTTATCTCAAAGGTACATATTTTACCTTTGATCCTCCTCCAGAACTCCCACTAATGTCAACTTTCTCCACTGTTAGGATCAAGCCCCTGGCCTCCCTTTAATGTTGGCTTTATCGGATTCTACAAGATCAACAGAAAAATTACAAGGAAAAGCTGCGAAGTTTCCTTCTGATGTTTTTTTTTTTTTTTTAAACAAAAAGAGCCCACTCTTAAATGGTGAAATTTAAACACAACAGACGACACCCTGTAAGGGAAGCAGAGGCAAAAACCAATAAACAACAACAACAACAACAACAAAACACAAAGTAACAAACATTCGTTAACCAGTCTGATTGCTTATTTAGGGTTTGTTTGCTAGTCCAGGAAACTGGCGAGTGTCTTGAAAACAGAAGAGGCAAGTGCCGGTTAGCACCCGTTCGCTTCCCTCCAGTCAAACAATCCGGATGAGGCTTAGTGCACGATAGGAGGGTTCCTAGGAGGTCAGTGCGCTTTCAAATCTCCATCCGCCGGCCTGGAACCGTGGGGCGCTAACCCCAGGGCCTCCATCCCTGAACTGGCACATCTCTTCTTCCCCCCCAAACCTCCATGGTCCCCCATCTCCTTGCCTCTGGATAACTCCTGGGTCCCAAGGGACACCCTCGCCCTTCGGCGGCCGACCCCGCGCCCACTCGCCCCGGAACCCCGTTGTTTCCAATCCCCTCCCTCCGCGGCAACAGCAGCAGCACTCCTTCAACACCCATCACCACCCTCGCTCTCCCCAGTAGCGGGAGGAAGTCGCTGCTTCCTCTGTTCTCATCGCCCGCCACAGCTTGGGCGCCCAGAGATTTTTGGGTGGGGTTCTTTTTTGTGTACACGGTGTGAGTGTGTGTGTGTGTGTGCATGTGTGTGTGTGTGTGCGCGCGCGCGCGCAAAACGCTTATCGCATCCTTTCGCCCAGGCTACCTCAGGTGCCGGCAGGAGGGAATCAAGATCTCTTCGCGCCTAGCCCCTGGCTTTGTGCCTGCGCGGAGTCGGTTCTCCAGCTCACACTCCAGGCCCGGGCCGTGCCCGGGTTCCAAACCCCCGAAACCTTGCCGGCGTCCAGCCGAGCGCACGCTCCCACCGCGCCCGGCAGCCGCAGCG
>NW_006430057.1:1325517-1339215 GCF_000325575.1 Pteropus alecto
GCCGGCCGACCACATCGCAGCGCGGCGCCCGCCGCCCCTCCCTCCCTCGCTCGCGCGACTCCTCCCTCGTCCCCTCCTTCCCTCCTGCACTCGCTCGCTCTCTTGCTGTCTTGCCCCACGGGGGCGGCGGCCGCTCCTTCCCCTAGAGAGCCTGAGCCCTGCGCGCGACCAGCCCAAAGAGGAGGGCGTGTCTGGGAGGAAGGGTGTGTGGACGAGGAGGAAGAACTGGGTAGGAGGGCGAGGTCACGAGGGAAGAGGGGGAAGTGGCAACCGCCCGGGCTCCGCCCGCAGCTGATGTTGCTGGTGCAGCCGCATCCGGGAGGGAATATCTGGCTGCTTCTTTATTCACATGTGTGTTAAGGGGTAAAGAAATGTCTCCAAGTGTGGGGGTTGCTCTACCTCAGTGCTCCTTTGCCGCCCCAGAGTCTGCAGTGCCCGCAAGAGACCTTGGGACTCTAGCGTCCACCCACCCCCACCCAGTAAGCCCCCAGGGCCCAGGCCACCTGGGGCTGGGAAACAACATGGAGCGGAGTCTATTGTGTGCTCCGCCGAGGAGGGGTCGCGCCCTAGTTGAAGGTGGGAGAGCGATTTTTCTGGCTTGAGCAGCTTGCCTGAGTCCTCTCCCTCCCACAGCGTTTTCATACCCAGTCCGCCCTCTTCAAGAAGGCCACCCCAAGAGGGAGCAGGTTGTGAGAAGTGGAAACTCACCATCACCAGGAGGCCCGGGAGAGCTCCTTGTAGGGCCTGGGCCTGTGGCAGAAAGTCTAGCTACGCAGTGACTACTGGGGATGGGGTAGAGGTGGCATTGGGAACGCCATTGGCTGGGTTCTGGAGGACTTACCAGTCTTCTAGAAGCTTTTACATGTGCCCTCCTATCACCTCACCATTTCCTACTTTCCTTATCTTCTTCACCTTCCAAGAAATTGTTTTCCAAGAATTAAAAAAACAGCTAACTAGATGTAAAACAAACATGCTTAAGGCAGAAATAGGATGAGAATCTTGAAGTACTAGTGACCCTGTAAAGCCTCCCCACTGTGGGAAGTGAAAGAGACTCCACTAGTGGTGGCAATTTCTGTCTGGTTACTTCATTTGCTGTGAATTTGAAAATGGCCCATAATTTCTAGAGAACCATTCAGGCTTTCTAAAGGAATTCCTAAATAATGTAGGGAGAAATGAAGAGAATTAAAATGTTAAATCAAGCTACATTCAGAGACTGCAATATGCTGATCAGCCCTGCAGCCAGGTCAAGATATCTTCAGAACAAAGGAAGATCTCTGCTGGGATTGCTAACAACCCATTCTCCACACCTGTGAAGGGGAAACAGGAACAACAGTCTTTAAGTGGCGGCCATACACATATAAAATCGTTCATTCCCTATGGCTAAAACCATGGAGAACCTATGGATTAAAGGCTGGGAACTTTCCGCCAGTAGGCCTTTCACACTATAAACTCTTCCCCTTCCTTATGGTATGTGCATATCAAAGGAAATGGGAACTAAAGAATGATATATAAACTGGATTCCCCCAAATACTCACTGCTCACTGCCCTTCTCTTTGCCCCTCTTAGTCTCTTTTTCTGGGTTTACTCCGTGTCTTTCACTTGGTATTCTTTATTCGGTCTCTCTCACTGTCCTCGTCTCTATTGTCTCTGTCCCACTGAGTCTCTCGGCCCGTCTCTCTGCCTCTGAGAGGAGACCACGCTCTCCCTATGGAGTGTTACCCCTTTTCTAATAAACCTTTTGACTCTAATGTTGGTGTGTGTGTTGAATTCTTTGTACACTCACTGCCAAAGGGCCCGCTTCTCTTGGTGCAGGGCTTGGTCTCCGCCCACCCCTTGGGGAAATTTACCCTGTCCTGCATCAATACCACTGCCGGAGGCCACTTTCCCAACTTTTCCCAATTTCAAAGGCCAAGTAGTCATACCTACATATGGGACTTTGTTATAGAAACCCAGCAAAGGCCTGTTCTCTTAGCAGCAGGTCTATTTCAGCAGCCATCACATTAGTTCTGATATAGCACAGATGGAGGGTCCTTGAGGGCCTGGGACCTGGAAGTCCTCTAAAGGCAGAGGCTTTGTATCACCAGTCTTTGCTTTGTATAATGTGTGTGTATGTGAAATTTTTTAATTGTTAAATGTAGGTGGATCAGCACAAATTCATGCCTTCCATTTCCTGAATGCCTGTGAGGTCCACGCCGTTGGTTAACATTCACAACAGCTATAACACTTTTTCCTTGCTAAGGGAGCCCAGACATGCTTCAGGCATAGAACAGAGCCACAGGGCTTAGGGAAGGCAGGCACAGGTTCAGGTGATAAATGATGACTGTTTTTTAAAAAAAATCATGATAATCTCATTCGCTTTTACTACTGGGATGGTCTTGACTTCCACTCAGTTTGAGCCAATGGAATATGAAAAGGAAGTGTGGGAGGAGAGCTCCTGAGAGTTTTCACCTAAAAAAGAATGGGCAAGGAGACCTCTGTACCCTCTGTCTTCCTGAGAGGGATGGTTTCTTTGATGCATTTGCCCTTGGTAGCCATTTTGCAACCAAAAGGGAAGGCTGAGATCATCACAGAAAAGCCAACTCAGAATCTAGATGGCATTGAACTGTTGAACCTACCCTAGTACTGCCTACCTCTGAGCTCCCTTTTATGTGATACAAGTAAAACCTTTTGGTTTCTACAACTTTTAGTTGAATATTCTGTTACTTTCAGCCAAAAGCATCCTTATTACTACAGACTCTATTGGAGCCCCTGAAAGTACACAGGGTTGAACAAAACAGGCAACATCCCTCTTCTGGTGGAGCTTACATTTTAGTGCAAGCAAATGAATGTGTTAATTTCAGAAATATAAATGGTGTGTGGAGAATTAAGTTAAGGTGATATGATAGAGAGTAATTGGAGTTGGAGACCTAATTTAGAATAGTCAAGGAAGGCCTCTGAGGGGGTCAAAATTGAGCTGAGTCTTGAAGGAAAAGAAGCAGCCAACAGACATCAGGAGGTAAAACACTCCAGGCAGAAGAAATGACAAGCACAGAGGCCTAGGAATGGAACAGTCTTAGTGTGTTCAAAGACAGAAAAAAAAAAAAAAAAGGCCAGCGCAGCTGGAGGATTGAAGAAAGGGGAGTGCTATGAAGTGGAATTGAAGAAGTGGGCAATTTCTGCAGAGCCCTGTGAGCCATTGGAAGAACCTGTCACACTGATGGTTCTCGAACACCATCTGGCCATTGTGCAAACTCCATGCTCATTCCCTAGAATGTAAGTATCACCTTTTTGCTTTAGGGTTTCTATTTAATTGCATAAACATTGAGCATTGTGCTATGCCCTGAGGGAGGATGCAGGGTGAATTAAAGACACTGTCCATTCCCTTCAAGAAAAAAAAATAAAAGTCTGGTAGAGAATGCACTTTCGATACAAGGTAGTATGTGATAAGGACCGTAACTGAGGTAAAGAGGCAGATGAGATCACATCTGATTAGGGTCTATGAAAGGCTTCCTAAAAGAGGGGGTGTTTGAGCAGGACCTTGAGGATGAGTAGGATTTGGACATGACTACACACACATAATAAAGGGAAATTGCAGGGCACTCGTACAGCTTCTAATAGGGCATTTTATTGGGTTATTTCTTTTCCACATTTGTTAAATATCTGATTTTATGGCAAATTTACCTGCCATTTTCACACTATCTTAATTGAGCTTGAGATTCAACTATTAGAAATGCCACTGAGCCCTTTGACCTAGAAATTCCACTTCTACAAATCAATGCCAAATAAAAACTCTCACATGTGAATGGAGATGCCTGCATAATTATGCTCATTGTATCAATGTTTGTAATAGCAAAGTATTAGAAAGAGCCTAAATGCCCATCCATAAATAACTGCTTCATCCTCAATCCCTAAACCAATGTCTGCTACATAATGGTTGCTCTAAAAATATTTGTCAAGTGAACGAATGAATAAATGAACATACATGATTTATCCGTTCTGAGGAATTCTCTATAGCTGTTAAAAAAGGAGATATATATGTATGTACTTACATGGAAAAAGCTCTGAAAGATATTGATAAAAAATCAAGTTGCAGAACAAATCTACTTATAAAAAATAATATATGTGTATCTATGTCCCTATACATGAGCTAATAGTGAAGGCCTCATGGGTGGGAAGTGGGAGTGGGGAGCAAGGGGACTTTCACATTTTATCATTCAAATGCTGCAGACTCTCAAATTTATATTTCCAGCTTCAGCTACCAGACCTGTATATTCAATTCATCATCACCACTTGGATGCCTAATAGGTATCTCATCTTAAACATACCTCAAACTAACTCCTATTCTTTCTTGACAAATCTACTTCTTGTATAGTTTCCTCTCTCTTAGTACATTACAGTTCTTTTCTAGTTGCTAAGGCCGAAAACCTTAGAGTCGTTTCTTTTATTTCTCACATGCTCCACATCTGATCCAGCAGCAAATCCGGTTGACTCTGCCTTCAAAATACATCCAAGATCGAACCACTTCTCACCACCTCTACCAATACCACCCTAGCCTGGTACATAATGGTTGCTCTAAAAATATTTGTCAAGTGAACGAATGAATAAATGAACATACATGATTTATCCATTCTGAGGAATTCTCTATAGCTGTTAAAAAAGGAGATATATATGTATGTACTTACATGGAAAAAGCTCTGAAAGATATTGATAAAAAATCAAGTTGCAGAACAAGCATCCCTTGCTTAGATTATTTCAATGGCCTCTCAACTGACCATGGTGCTATCTCATTTGCCTCCCTACAGTCTATTTGTAACACACCAGCCAATGATTGTAATCAAGCCCCATGCCCAGTTCTTACTTACGGTGACCTACAAGATGCAATGTATTAGTTATCTTTTGCTGTGCAACAAATTACCCCTAGATTTAGCAGCTTAAAACAAACACACATCTATTATCTAACAGTTTCTGTGGATTAAGAATCTAAGCATGGCTTAGCTGGGTCCTCTGGATCAGGGTCTCCCACTAGGCTGAAATTAAGGTGTGGAATCCAGATCTCTCAAAAGGCTGTAATCAGAGTTTCAGTTAGAACCTCACTCCTCTCCAGGTTCGACTGGGCCAGGATCTGCTGCAAAGCTTACTCAGTGGTTGTTGGCCAGATCCAGATCCTCACAGGTTGCTGGACTGAGGGCCTCGGTTCCTCATTGGCTGTCGGCCATAGGCTACCCTCAGTTCCTCATCACATGGGCTTCTCCATAGAGCAATTAATGACATGGCAGCTGGCTTCATCAAAGTGAACAAATAGGAGAGAGTGAGACACTACGAGCAAGTGGAAGCCGCAGTTTTTAAGAACCTAATCTTGGACGTGACATCCCATCAGTTTTGCTGGATTCTATTTGTTAGACCCAGCCCATGATCAAGGGAAGGAGTTATACAAGGGTGTTAAAATCAAGGGGTGGGGATCCTTGGGGGCCATATCAGAAGCTGTGTATCAGAGTTTATATGACCTGTCCCACTACATCTCCTTTCCCATAACTCTGATCTCATGTCCTATTGACCATCATCAGAGCCTCTACACTTACTGTTCCCTCTACCTGGAGGGCTATCCCCCACAAAGCTTCATTGTTTACTCCTTTAACTCCTTTAGACCGTGCCCAACATCAGTCTCTCAGTTAGGCCTTCTCTGATCTCCTTTTTTAAAACTGTAACCCTCCTACCATCTCCTATCTAACTTGCCCTATTTTAGTTTTCTCCAAAGCACTTGTCACCATTTGATGTACTGTATATGTTAACATAGTTATTTTGTTTATCGTTTGTCTTCCACACTAAAATTTAAGTTCCATGAAGGCAGGACATTTTGTCTGCTCTGTTCACTGTTTGATTTTCAATGCTTAGAGCAGCACTGTCCAATAGAAATATAATGTGAGCCACATATGTAATCTAAAATTTACTAGTAGCCAAGTAAAAATTTAGTAAAAAGAAACCAGTGAAATTAATTTTAATAGTATATTTTCTTTCACCCAATATGTCCAAAATACTATCATTTCAACACGCAATCAATATAAAATTATGTGGATTTTTAAACTTTTTTTCATAGTAACTCTTCATAATTCGGAGTGTACATCCCCCTTCCATTGTTTAGATGCTAAATTTTCATCAGAAATCCATGATCTGTATTTAGATTTCATACCATTGGTTGAAAGAGTAGATTCACATATCCAATTTGTTTAAAAGTTTGCCAATAACTGTATCACATATCAGTTTTTACATATAAATGTAAATTATTAAAATTAAATAAAGTTACAAATTTAATTCCTCAGTCACACAAGTCACATTTTACATGTTCAATAACCATATGTGGCCAGTGGCAATTGGACAGGGCAGGCCTAGAACATAAGGCCCAGCACTTAAGGGTCATTCAATGATTAATTAAAATAAACAAATGCATTGTGTGAAGTTTTTCCAAAGATAATATATTCATGGTTACTAGTGTTGTACAGTATCAGATGGTTGCTGGACTTATGGTGATCACTTCTTTAGTTATATAAATGTTGAATAACTATTCTGTACACCCAAAACTAATATAATATTGTATGTTAGCTATATTTTAATAAAAATCTTTTAAAACTAAAGTTTGTAACAAGCAAATAGTAATTGTGGACAGCAGTATAGTCTTCAAAGCACATTGATATCCTTTATCGCTTTCAATTGTCAAAACAATCTTAAGAGGTAGTTAGAGCCGACTATTTTTCCCATTTTACAGGTGAAGAAACTAAGTAAGCTAAGTCACATCATAGTTGGCAGAGCCAGAAGTATAACCCAGGTTTTCTAGTTCTCTTTCCAATATACCATATAGTGTCAGGTAACTTGAACAGCACTGAGAGAAACTCCATCTTTATCTCATTATGGATCCATCATCCATGAATTTATAATGATGGTGTCAAATTGGATATAATATATGAGTATTTGAAAAAGTTAAAAGTCTTATTGCAACTATAAGACATTTTAAATAATATAAACCTTATTGAATATTTATTAACAGCCTATAACACCATTTGGAATATTGAGTTTCTTATTCCCCAGACAAAGCCACAAACTTCACTCTCTTTTTTTACTTTTTCTAAATTCACCTCCTTCAAAGAGTGTAATAAAAATGCTGTACCATAAAGTGTTTGTGGATTTAAGGATGACCCTTTTCCCCTACAGGAAGCTAATGATATGTCTCTGAAAATGAAAATGTGGGGGTCTTCAGTATTTCAAATGTTGAAGAAAGCATTTGGTGTTTCTTTGTACTTGTATAGGAAACTCATAAAGACACTGAATAGTCTAGGCTGGGGAAAGAAGATGAATATTTGGTGCTGTACGAGTTGAGTGGAAGCTATCTCTGGAGTAGAACTGAAAAGAGCAAAGGTAGACAGACATTCAGGAGCCTTAAAGGGTAGATAGATGTATTCAGGAAATTGCAGGGACTAGGATCAGAGCAGGAACAAGGACAGGGAGGGCAGACGCTTAGAGTTGTAGCAGACTTTACAAATCACCTAGTGATTAGATTCCAGTTCAAACTGCTTTGTTGTATAGGAGGCAAGACTGGGTTTAATTCAGACACAGGAAAACAAATCACTTAGGAGATGGGATCATGTCACAGGCCAGAGAAAGCACCTAGCCTGACATCTCATAGGTGTACGATCAATATTTACTGACTAAAAAGGCCTTTATTTCTCATGCCATAAAAGGGCGGGGGCGGGGCTTAATGGTAATAAATGCAACCAAGACTGGAGGGCATACTAAGAGAAGTGAGGTTTACTGAGGTTCTACTATGTGCCAGGCACTAGCATGACTTCTGCTATCTGACCACCCTTGAGAAGTAACAGGAGTGCAACAACCCAAATGGTCAGGGACTATGAGAAAGTTTATAATCAACATGAGCAGGATAGCATAGTGGGTCACCACTAGGATACAAGAGTCAAACTGAACGAGGTTCAAATCCTGGTTTCCCATTCTCTCACAGAGTATGTATGAACAGCTCATTTACTCCATCTGCAAAATGGGAATAATATTTCATCTGTGAAAATTTAATGAAATAAAGTGTGTGGCACACGGTAAGCCCTCAAACAGACATCAGCTGTCTGTGGCAGATTGTTTCCCAAAGATGGCCACAAGAGTATCTCCCATCCCACATGTTCTTCTTACAATGAGACTTTGACACTTCTGTCTCCAAGACAAGACCAGATACATAATTTGCTGGGCCCAGTGTGAAGTATAACTGCAGGGCCTCTTGCTCAAATGTATTAAGAATTTTAAGACAATGATAGGAGAACATTAAATCAAGCATGGGCTCCTTCTGAGTGTGGAGTCCTGTGCAATTGCACAGGTTGCACACACATGAGGCCAGGGGTTTATGTTGCCTCTCCTGGAATTCAGGTGGGCTTATGACTGTGGTAGAGTGACACCATGTGACTTCTGAGGCGAGGTCATAAAAAGTCTTGTCTCTCTGTTTATTTTAGATACCTGCTTAAAGCCCTCAGCTTACATTATGAGCAGTCTGTCTTGAGGCCATCATGCAGTGAGGAAGCCCAGACTAGCCCTTGTAGACCAGCCATGTGGAAAGGGCTTGTGATAAGACTAAGTGAAAAGAATGCCTGACAAGTGCCCCTGCTACTTCAGTGCCCCTAAAATTCCAGCTCCAGTCGCCAACTGACCACAATCACATGTAACACCCTGAGCCAGAATTGTCCTTTCTGAAACTCCTGACTCACAAAAACCATGAATGATAATAAAGTAAGTGTTGTTCTTCTAAGCCACTAAGTTTTGGGGTGATCTGTTATATAGCAATTGATAACGGTAACACTATCATTAAAACAAGTAAAAGGCAACAGCGAGTACCAGGAATGAAAGATTATACTGTTTGTACTTCTTTTCACCTGTCACCTGTGATGACAATGGCAGGATTCAGGTCCTAACTGATATATCAGAATGAAAGGAACTGTGTCTGAATGTGTGAAACTTGTTTGAATTCTGTTTCAATCAACCTAGCTTTAAGCGAATTTTGAAACAATAAGAAATATTTGGATATGGACTGAGTATTAAATGATATTAAGGAATAATTGTTAATTTTATTAGATATGATCATGGCATGAAGGTTATGTTAAAAATATGGCTTTATAGATTTGAAATGCAAACAGAAGTATTTATAAATGAAATGATGTGATGTCTAGGTTTGCTTACAGAAAGTGCCAAGACCATTCAGTTGGGAAAAGAATAGTCTCTTCACCAAACAGTGCTGGGACAACCAGATTTTCACATGCAAAAGAATGAAGTTGGACCCCTATTTCACTTTCTATATAAAAATTAACCCAAAATGGATTGATGATCTAATTTTAAGAACTAAAACTATAAAACGCTTAGAAGAAAATATAGGGGTATATCTTTATGACCTCAGATTTGTCAATGGATTCTTTGGCAACGGTGGCAGTTTTGACACCAAAGCCATGAGCCTCAAAGAAAAAATAGATAAATAAGACTTCATCAAAATAAAAAAAAAAATACTTTTGTGCATCAAAGTACATTATCACAAAGATGAAGAGACAACGCACAGAATGGGGAAAATATTTGCAAATTACATATCCAATAAGAGTTTAGTATCCAGAATATATAAAGAACTCCTAAAATTCAACAAAAGAAAGGCAAACAGCCCAATTAAAACTTGGCAAAGGACTTGAGTAGACATTTCTCCAAAGACAGAAAATGGCCAACTAGCATAAGAAAAATGTTCAACATCATTGGTCTTTAAAGAAATGCAAATCAAAACCACAATGAGATACCACTTCCCACCCAGCAGGATGGCTATGATCAAAAGGAGAGAGAGAGAGAGAGAATATCAATCATTGCCCAGAATGTGCAGAATTTGGAATCTTCATATATTGCTTATGGGACTGTAAAATGGTGCAGCAGCTATGTAAAAAACATTTTGGTGATTCCTCAAAAAGTTAAACATAGAATTACCACATGATTAAGAAATTCCAGTCCTAGGCATATATCCAAGATAAGTAAAAGCATATGTCCATATAGAAACATGTACCCCGAAATGGATTGATGAATGTTCATAGCAGCATTATTCACAACAGACAAAGGTGAAAACAACTTAATGTCCATCAGTACATGAATTGATAAACAAATTGTGGTATAGCCATATAATGAAATATTTTCAGCCATAAAAAGGAATGAATTACTGATCCATGTTAAAACTTGGATGAATCTTGAAAACATTATGCTAAGTGAAAGCAGCCACTCACAAAAGGTCATATATTGTATGATTCCTTCTTATGTGAAATACCAAGAAAAGGCAAATCCAGACAGACTGAAAGCAGATTAGTGGTTGCCAGGAGTTGGTGGAGGGGGAAATGGGGAGTAATTACTTAATGGGTACAGGCTATTCTGGAATGATGAAAATGTTATAAAACTAGAGAGAAATGGTAGTTGCACAGCATTTTGAGTGTACTAAATTGTGCATTTAAAAATGATCGACTGTAGAATATTATTCAACCTTAAAAAAGAAGGAAATCCTGTCACATACTACAACATGGATGAACATTGAGGACATTATGCTGAGTAAAATAGGCCAGTCACAAAAGAACAAATACTATATGATTCCCCTTATATTAGCTATCCAGAGTGGTCAGAATTATGGGAACAAAAAGTAGAAAGGTGGATGCCAGGGATGGGGGTAGGAGGAAATGGGGAGTTGTTCTATGGATATAGAATTTCAGTTTTGCTAGACAAAAAAGTTCTAGAAATTTGTTATACAACAATGTGAATACAGTTAACACTACTGAACGGTACACTTAAAATGGTTAAGAGGATAAATTTTATATTATGTTTTTATCACAATTTTTAATTTGAAAAATGGTTAACTGTAGAGAGTAAGCACCTACCTAGCCATAGGAGGAAGATGGCGGTGGAGTTGAGTGTTACCCAGGAGGAAATTAAGAAGAAGCTTGAGAAGGTCATGGTTCCCGGAAGAAGACTTGCCACTGCTGCTGTGCATTTTCAGCACCAACAATGGCTGCCACTACCGCCTGGAATGTGCCATCCAGTGAGCTGCAGATCTACACCTGGATGGATGCAATCTTGAAATAACTGACAAGTCTAGTGAAAGAAGTCTACCTAGAACATTTCAATTTTGCATTTGTCTTTAAGGATATTAAAAGACCTGGTTATTGAGTAAAAGAGATTGGCTGCACCATGTCTGGGAGACAATTCCATGATCCCACAGTCACAGAAGTTCCAGATAGGAGATTTTTTGAACAGAGCCATCACCTGGTCAAATCAGGCACCACCTCCTTCGGGGCGCATGAGGCATTAAATTTTATTGACTATTTCTTGAGTTTATTTTTCAGTTATGTAAAAGCTATGCTTTCTCCTCCCTTCATTATTGCCATTAAGTCTTTTAAACTCTCAACAAAAGGTAACGCATCTATTTAAGAGTTAGGTTTGGCCGTGCTATGGAATGAATATGAATGGAAAGTCCACGTTTCAAATCTCTCTGTAAAATATGAAGAAAGTATGCTTAACGTTCTATGTAAAACTGTATTGTTAAATATATGTGTGCAATCAAAAAAAATGGTTAACTGCATGTCATACAAATTTTAGCTAAAAAAAAAATGCTAGAGCAAAAAAAAGGTAGTGGTAGATAAAACAAGATTAGCAAAAAGTCAATAACTATTGAAGCTGGGTGATGGGTACATGGGAATTTCACATTATTCTTTCTGCTTTTGTATATGTTATATGGTACATAAAATTTTCCATAATGAAAAATAAAGAGAGAAGTTGTACTTGTAAAACTGTAGCAATATAATACATATTGTCTGTTTTCAGAAATTACCTTACCTTATTTATTTATTTATTTATTTATTTATTTATTTATTTATTTATTTATTTTACTTTTTGTTTATTTATTTTTTTATGGTGACATTGGTTAACAAAATCCAATTATTTATTTATTACTTTTTGTTTATTTATTTTTTTATGGTGACATTGGTTAACAAAATCCAATAAGATTCAGCTGTACACTTTAACAGTAAGGCGTATATATATTTACACTGTGTGTTCACCTCCCATAGTTACATTTCTTTTCATTTTTGACCCCCTTTACCCCATCTACCTGTGAACACCCTCCTCTCCACTACCCTCTGGTAACCACGAGTCCATGAGTCTCTGTTTGTTTGTCCTGTTCATTTGTTGCTTTTAGGTTTATAGCCCACATATAAGTGATATCATGTGATTTTCAACTTTTTCTGTCTGGCTTATTTCGCTTAGCATGATTATATAGAGGTAGATCCATGATGTCACAAATGACAGTATTTCACCTCTTCTTATGGCTGAGTAATATTCCATTGTATATATGTACCATTGCTTATTTATCCAATCATTTGTCATAAGACACTTTGGTGGATTCCATGTCCTGGCCACTGTGAATAATGCTGCAATGAATATTGGTGTGCAAATAACTTCTCGGATATGGGTTTTCAAGTCTTTGAGGTAAATACCCAGTAGAGGGATTGCTGGATAATATGGTAGATCAATTCTTAGCTTTCTGAGGAAATTCCACACAGTTTTCCATAGTGGCTGTGCCAATTTGCAATCCCACCAGCAGTGTATGAGGGTTCCTTTTTCTCTGCATCATCTTGAGCATTTGTTATTATTTGTCCTGTTGATTATACCTATTCTAACAGGTGTGAGATGGTCTCACACTGTGGTTTTGATATGCATTTCCCTAATAGCTAGCAATGTTGAGCATTTTTTCAAATATTTGTTGGCCATTTGTATGTCCTCTAAGGAGGAGTGTCTGTTCAAGACCTCTGCCTATTTTTTGATTGGATCGCTTGTTTTTTTTGTTGTTGTTATTGAGTCATATGAGTTAATTGTATATTTTGGATATTAGGCCCTTATTGCAGGCGTCGCTTGCAAATATATTTTCCCATTCGGATGGATGTCTCTTTACCTTGTATACAATTTCTTTAGCTGAGCAGAAGCTCTTTAGTTTGATGTCGTCCCATTCATTTATTTTAGCTTATACTTCCCTTGCCTTTGAGGTCAAATTAATAAAATCCTCTTTAAGACCAAGGTCCATGAGATTAGTTCCTATGTTTTCATCTATGCATTTTATTGTTTCAGGTGTTATATTCAGGTCCTTAATCCATTTTGAGTTAATTTTGGTGTGTGGTGATAGACAACAGTCTAGTTTCATTCTTTTGCAGGTGGCTTTCCAGTTTTCCCAGAACCATTTATTGAAGAGGCTTTCCTTTCTCCACTGTATATTCTTGGCTTTTTTGTCGAAATTATTTGCCAATATAAATATGGGTGTATTTATGGACTCTCGATACTGTTCCACTGTATCTGTTCCACTGTATCTGTTCCACTCATGTGTCTGTTTTGCTGCCAATGCCATGCCATTTTGATTACTGTCTCTTTATAGTATAATTTGAAGTCAGGCAGAGTGATGCATCCAGCCTCGTTCTTTTTTCTCAGGATGGCATTGGCAATTTGGAGTCTTTTGCTTCCATACAAATCTGATGATTTTTTGTTCTATTTCTTTAAAAAATGCCAATGGGATTTTGATGGGGATTGCATTAAACCTGTATAATGCTTTAGGTAATATAGTCATTTTAACTATGTTGATTCTTCCAATCCAAGAACACAGAATATCTTTCCATTTCTTTTTAA
>NW_006430057.1:1339697-1360983 GCF_000325575.1 Pteropus alecto
TTCTGTATTTCATTTAAGTCTTCTCTAATTTTTAAGATTTCCTTCCTTCTGCTGACTTTGGGATTCATTTGTACTTCTTTTTCTACATTTTTTTTTTGCCCTCTTATATTATTAGAGTTCTCCAGAAAAAGAGAATAATTAGAAATTATATCTATGTCTATGCATATCTGTATCTATCATTTATATCTTATTTTCTATCTCTACCTATATCTATCTATGCTCTATCATCTATCTATCCCTAGCTATCTATCCATCCATCCATCCTATAAGTTTCCTATCATCAAGCAGTTATAGAGGAGGCTAAGTTCCATGATCTACCATCTGCAAGCCTGAGACCCACAAAAGCTGGTGTTGTTTCTCGTTCTTTAAGATGTAAAGTTAGGTTGTTTATTTGGAATTTTTCTTGTTTCTTAAGATAGACCTTTAATGATATGAACGCTCTTCTTATTACCACTTTTGCTGTATCCCAAAAGTTTTGATATGTTGTACTATCATTATCATTCATTTCTATGTATCTCTTGATCTCTCTTTTTATTTCTTCTCTGACTCGGTTATCCTTCAGTAGCATGTTGTTTAATCTCCATGTATTTGTGGTTCTTCCTGATTTCTTTCTGCAGTTGATCTCTAGTTTTAAAGCATTATGATAAGAGAATATGGTTGGTATGATTTCAACCCTCTTATATTTGTCGAGGCTATCTCTGTGTCCTAGTGTATGGTCAATTCTTTAGAATATTCCATGTACACTAGAGAAGAATGTATAAGCAACTGCTTGGGGATGAAAGGCTCTGTAAATGTCAATTATGTCCAGATGATTTAATCTGTCATCTAGGGATGTTATTTCCTTATTAATTTTCTGTTTGGATGATCTATCCATATCCGACAATGGGGTATTTAGATCCCCTACTATAATAGTGTTTTGGTCTGTTTCTTCCTTTAGTTCTCTTAGTAATAGCTTTACATATTTCAGGGTTTCCTGATTGGGAGCATAGATATTAATAAGTGTTATGTCTTCTTGGTGCATGATTCCCTGCATCATTATGAAGTGTCCCTCAGTACCCTACTTTACCTTTTTTTATTTTGAAGTCTATTTTGTCTGATATTAGTACCACTACTCCCACTTTTCTCTGAATGCCATTTGCTTGAAATATCATTTTCCGCCCTGTCACTTTGAGTCTATATTTGTTTTTGGAGCTGAGATGTGTCTCCTGGAAGCAGCATATGGCTGGATTTTGTTTCTTGATCCATTCTCCAATTCTGTGCCTTTTTATTGGTGGGTTCAGCTCATTTACATTTAGGGTGATTATTGAAATATGAGGTCTTCGTATAGCCATTTTATCTTTTGCTTTCTGATAGCTCGGTGTTTACATTGCTTCCTTCTCCTTGTGTTTCTGTTTTCTTTCTTGTGGTTGGCTGTTGTGTGTTTTCCCTCTGGTTCTTCTTGTTTTATGTTATATGTTTCAGTTCTGAATCTTGTGTGTGTGGTACCATTATAAATATGTAAAGGATAGTTATATATATACACAGTCGTCCATTTTCTTCTGCTTGTGTCTTTTCTCCATTCCCTTTTGCAAATTTGGATCTTTGAATCCTCCCCTTTTCAGTTACTGTCATCTAAATTTGTCCCTATTTATGCTGAACATTCATTACTATCTTACTATGGCAAATCTCTTCTTATTGTTTAAGCTTATAATACCCTATTCTTAGTAAGGGCTGCAATCCTCTGCTTCTCTTTGCCTGATAGTCACCTTATTCCTAATTATGTATTTTTATTGTCATTTCGGTTTAGGTGACCTGACTCCTTTCAGTATTTCCTGTACTTCAGATCTCCTACTGGAGAATTCTCTCAATTTTTGTGTGTCTGGAAAGGTCTTAATTTCTCCTTCATATCTAAAGGAGAGATTAGCCGCATACATTATTCTAGGCTGGTAGTTTTTTTCACTTATTAAATTGAATATTTGATTCCACTCTTTTCTGATTTTTAAAGTCGATGCTGAGAAGTCTGATGATAATCTAATGGGTTTTCTTTAAAGTACCATCTTCTTTTCCCTGGCTAACCTAAGAATTTTGTCTTTGTCGTTGATTTTTCATAATTTTAATATAATATGTCTTGGTGAAGGCTTTTTTGACTTCTTGAATTCGAGTGTTCTGTTGACTTCCTGAATTCCAAACTCCAGCTCATTCTTTAGTCTGAAAATGCTTTCTAGTCCCTGCTCCATTTCCTCGTCTATGATAATGCCCATTATTCTTATGTTTCTTCTCCTGATGTTATCAGCTAGTTCTTGTATTTCTCTTTCATTATTTTTCATTCTTTGGTTTCTCTCTTCTTCCTTCTGATTTATTTCTAGATTTTTGTTTTTGACATCACTGACTGTTTCCTCCACTTGTTCGACTCTATTTCCTAAGCTTGCTATATCAGTTTTCAACTCTTGCAGTGTGTTCTTTATCTCCATAAAATCTATTCTGTTATTTTTGAGGGTTTCAATCTCCTTGCTGAAGATCTCATTCTGCTCATCTAGTTGCTTTCTCAATTCCTTAAATTGTTGATATGACTCATTTTGGATCTCATTGACTGAATTCTCTGTCATTTAAATTGCATATTTCTATGTCTGTAAGCTTATTTTCAGGAGATTTTTCTCTTTCTTTCTGAGATGCCTTGTCATCTTGGTTGTTTATGGTTTTTAATTGACTCTTTCTTCGCCTGGGAGTACCATCCTGAATTCTGTCATTTAAATTGCATATTTCTATGTCTGTAAGCTTATTTTCTGGAGATTTTTCTCTTTCTTTCTGAGATGCCTTGTCATCTTGGTTGTTCATGGTGTTTAAAGGACTATTTCTCTGCCTGGGCCTTAATGGAAGTGTATTCTGCTTTTCTTTTTTCCAGAAAGAAGATTTAATGTATAAAAGTCTCTCTTTAGCCTACTGCAAAGAAGGCACTTTTCTTTTGGTTTCCAGTAGGTGGCTTCTAAGCCTCTTGGATTCCTGCTTTATATAAAGCCTTAAAATGACTTTTTATTTTCTGATAGTTATTTAATCACACTTGCAACCCTCAGTTTCAGTCCCTGTCAGTTTTAGCAACAGTTTTGGTAGTGTTTGCTCAGATTCCCCTGGGGCCCCGTGGTGTTTGGTCTCAGAGGGTATGTAGGGGAGCCTTCTGAGTTGGCAATTGAGGGCTGTTGCTCAGCCTTGGTTTTGCAACCGTGACTGATAAAAATCAATTTTTGTTTGCTGTCTCGCTTCTCCGCTTTCTCCCCTGATGATTGGGCCGTTCTGTCGACTGCGTGGAGCTCACAACTCTCCCAGGCAAGGCTATTCAGGGAACTCATCACACCTTCTCCCTTCCCCCTCCTACTACTGGGATCTTCAGCTGTGAGAGGCAGCTTCTTTGTTTCTCCCAATCTACCTCTGGACTCCTGGGGTTCTGACCTGTGGTGGCTCTTATGCACAGATCCCATGCTCGGACGTGCTGGTTTGCAGTTTGGGTGTTTTTTGTTGAGTTTTAGATGTTCAGCTTATTGTTGTGTCAAGGGGAGAGATCTGGGGATGTCTCTCACTCCACCACATTTCTCCAAATTCAGGCTTTAAAAGCCTGAAGTTAATCATACCCTGATAAACTGCTTTCGTGCACTGGTTTAGTGGCAAAGAAAGACTGCCCAGGAAGCCAGAGAGTATTGAGAATGGTGATGTTTAAAGGAACACATTTATATAGTTGTTATTATTATATAATATCCTGCATTTTAAAATGGTTTGGAATGCCAAACATCTACTGAATATCCATAAAAGATACCAGGAGAATGAAAATATGATAGAGAATTAATTCATAGGCAGTATTTACCAATTAGACATCATACTGAAATATACTGTCTGCCTAGTGATTGCAGTTTCTATGACATTCAGAATCACATTTTAAACATATGCACCACTGGGGCTGCCACACTGAGCAATTCTAGAGAGCACCAATCACATCCTAGGCTATTCTAATGGCAGCCTCCTGGAGATGTGTAGGGACAGTCTGCTCAGCTGTCTGCAAGCAGCCTTGTGCTATATAAACTCATTCTTCTCACTCCCCTGGGATATTTTAGTTGAAAGAAAGGTTATAAACAAACAAACAAACAAATGAACACATAAACAAAGTAAACAAAAAAACAGAGTCTTACGGGGCTCAGAGTCTGAATCTAGCAAAGATGGAATTAGAATAATTACAAGTGGATATAAACTATTACAGTCTTTGATTTCTAAAAACTCAGGAGTTATCTAGAGTGAAATAATGAATTCTGAAACAGCTGATTTAAAGAGTAATGATGTTGTAAAACAAGGTGTTTGTGTTTTTCCCTTTGCTCCAATTATATCTATTTCAAATGATTTCTTCATATTAGGTTGCAATTAAAACAAAATATAAGAGGGTGGAAGTTACATGGATATACATACATACATGTATATATAAAATGAGTGTTTTATTATTTACAATTCTAGCTCAATAAGGGTGAGTGCGTGTGTGTATGTGTGTGTGTTTATTTAGTCAACGTTGGCATGCCTGAAGGCTCAGTCTTTGGACCTATTCTCTAGCTACTTTTCTCACTCCCTTGATGACCTTATTCAGTGTTCATGGTTCTGTATACTATCTGCATCAGCACTGTCCAATAGAAATATAATGTGAGCCACATAGCATTGTAAATCTTCCAGTAGTAATGCTCAAAAAGTAAAAAGAAACAGGTGAAATTAATTTTAATGTATTTTCTTTAACCCAATATATCCAAAATATTATAATTTCACATAATTATTAATGTGATATTTCCCTTTTTTTCTGTATTAAATCTTTGAAATCTAGTGCTCATTTTACCCTTACAGCACATCTCAATTCAGACTAGCCCCATTTCAAGTGTTACATAGTCACATGTGGCTAATGGCTACTGTATTAGACAGCACAGATCTATATGCTGACAACCTCCAAATTTACTTCTGCAGCTTAGATCTCTTCCCTGAACTGCAGGCTGGTACAACCAAGTGTCAGCTCAACTGCCTTACCTGGATTTAGTAGGGGTATCAGTAATTTAATACGTCCAAAACAAAGCTTCTCATCCTCCTTCAAAATCATTTCAAAGGTTTATATACCTCAGTTAATGTCAACTCCATTTTTCCAGTTGTTCAGACTCATAGCCTTGGAGCCATCCTGGACTTCTTTCTCTCACACCCTAGATCTAGTCAATCAACAAATGGAGCTCAACTTTCAAACTATAAGGCAATTTCTCACCACCTCCACTGCCAATACTCTGGTTCAAAGCACTATCATCTTTTACTTAGGTAATGCATCAGCCTTCCACCTGGTCTCCTTGCTTGCAGCCTTGGCCCCTTCAGTTTGTTCACAACACAGCAGTCAGTGACCCTGTTAAAATGAAAGTCAGTCTGCTCAGAACCCTTCACTGGCTCCTCATTTCACTCAGCAAAAGCCAAAGTTCTTACAATGGTTCACATGCTCTGGTGATTTCTCTGCCCTCCTCTCTATTCTCTATTCCCCTCCTCTCTATTCCCCATGGTTCACTCACACCAGGCCTACTGGCTTCTTTGCTGATTCTCAAATATTTCAAGTAGGCTCCAGCCTCTAGGCATTTTCACTTGCTGTCACCTCTTTTTTGAATGCTGTTACCTCAGATATCCCCGTGGCTTCCTCTCTGCTCTCCTTTCAACATTTTGCTCCAATTCTACCTTCTCAGTGAGGCCTTCCCTGAACACCCTATTTAAATAGCAACCCGCGCCCATCCCACACTCCCTAATCTTTTCTCTTCCTTGTTTTCTTTTCTCCCCAAAGGACTTATTACCTATATATTTTGTTAATACTTGTCTCTCCCCAGTAGAATATAAGCTCTCTGTGGGCAGAACTTTTTGTCTTAGTCATTGCTATATCTACAGAACCTAGAACAGTGCTTGGCACATAGTAGGTGCACAATAAATATTTGTTGAATGACTGAATGATATCAAATTCCTATGCAGCATCATCGTTTATAATATGAAGAACATGTGTGATAAAAATACACAAAAAGCACTTTCTTGTTTTTAAACACTGCTTTTAATATGCCACATTTTATAACAAAACTTAAAAATACAAGATATCTGAGCTTAATATATTTTATTCTTAGTAAAATAAAAATAGTTCAATTTTCTAAGTGTGTTATCATAGGTATTTTGGTATCTTATAAAGTTTATAAAGCATTTGAATCAAATTGTAATCATTTCTTAGAGCAAGTAATTTCTCAGCAAAACGTTTTTGTTCTTTAGTTTTCTACTTTAATTCAAATGAGCATTATATCTTGAGTTCCTGGTGGAATTCCACCTGCACACGATAATTTTCAGAGTGTGCTCGGTCAAATACACATGGGAAATACCATTTAGTCTATTATCCTGTGGAATCTACTCCATCTCCTTGGTTCTTTACTTAATTTTCTGGACTTCCTCCAGTTCAGTGACTTTAGATAGTCGCTTGCTCTTGTCTCCTGATTTGTGAATGTAACAGAGCCCAAATCTCTCAACATTCATTGCCTTGCCATTGTATTGTTTTGCTGCAATTTTTCCCTCTTAGAGAGCAATTTTTCCCTCTTAGTGGATTTAGTTTTTGTGTCTAATCCTTAATGACTATTGACTTTGCTTTCATTTTTCTCTTGAAATGGATGAAAGTGTCTACAGAGTCAATGTGTTTTTGACTTCTTGTCCTCCACACAGTACTCCTGAGATTTTCTTTTTCTGCTATTGTGTGATGGTATTAGAAAGTGAGACCTTTGAGAGGTGATTAGGTCATGAGGGTAGAACCTTCATGAATGAGATTAGCGCTCTTATAAAAGAGACCCTACAGAGCTCCCTAGCCCCTTCCAGCATGTGAGGATGCAATGAGAAGTCTGTGACTTGAAAGAGGTCCCTCACTTGACAATGCTGGCACTTTGATCTCAGACTTCCAGCATTCAGAACTATAAGAAATAAATTTCTGTTGTTTTTAAGTGACCCACTCTGTGGTATTTTGTTACAGCAGCCTGAACAGATTAAGATACTTATATACATATATTCATATATATATGCATATGTATATGAATACATGTGAACATGTACATATATACATACATGAAGTCTGTGATACACTTCCCATAGAAGTTTTTCTACTTTTGCTACAAATATATTTATCCTTAAACTATAGTTGCTCCCCTCCCTTTCATTGTCCATCTTCTAAAATGAATGGGCTACCACTGCTTCCCCTTTAATTGCCACTCACTTGTTCCTTAGCTTCCTGCCACCAGGACTCTCATCATTCTTACCTGAAAGTCATCACCATATTCGATAACCTTTCCTCAATCCTTATTGTTCCTCATCCCCTCCCTCTGGAATCTCTTCTCCATTAAACATTCTTATGAACTGGTCCTTGTGACATGAGGAAAGACAGGGGCTCAGGGCAAATGTTCTGCTTTGCCACTTCTTCTTGGCAGTCTAGTTTGCTCTCCACACTTACAGTTTCATACATCCTAATGTGCATTTCTAGCTGGATGTTCTGCTGTTGCCTTAAGCTGAACGTGTCAGAAATAAAGCTCCTTATCTACCACAAAGCCAGCTTCTCTAGCTTCTTTTTTCCTGCCAATGACATCATTACTAGACATGAAACCTGAGTCATCTTTGACTCCCTTCTTGACTTTACACCAACACTCTATCAATCACCTAGTCTTGGTGATTCTTTTTTAAAAAATGTTTCGAATTTATGAAATAGTTCAAACACACAGGAAGGAGCAGGCAATAAACACCTGTTTAAAAACCACTCAGACATGATAAATCTTAATGTGTTGGCATTTGGCCTCAGAGTTTTTCTTTTCTTTCTTCGAAATTTTCTAGTTTCATTGAGATGTAATAGACATACATCTCTATAAGTTTCATTGAGATGTAATAGACATACATCTCTATAAGTCTAGTTTCATTGAGATGTAATAGACATACATCTCTATAAGGTATACCGCATAATGACTTCACATACATATATTGTGAAATGACTACCACAATAAGTCTAGTTAACATCCATCTCCTTGTATAGTTAGAACATTTTTTTCAGTTTTTCAAAAAATAAAACCTTAATAATACATTTGAAATCTCCTCTGTACCTTTCCTCAATCTCTTAGAGGTAATCACTATCTAAATTGTGTATAACTTCCCGTGCAAGGTTTTATACTTTTACTACATATGCATTTATCCATAAACAATATATAGTATTGTTTTGTGTATTTTAAAGTTTTACATAAATGGTATAGTGTGCATATTATCCTTCAACTTGTTTTTGTAATTCAACATAATTTTTTAGTGTTATCCATATTAATACATATATATCTGATTTATTCCTTTGAACTATTATACACTATTTTATTGTATGAATATACTATAATTTATTTCCCATTCTCCAACTGACTTGTAGGTTATTTCCAGTTTTTCACCATCACGGATGATAATGGAATGAACATTTTTGTACATGTTTCCTTGTGCACCTATGTAAGAGCTTTCTGGAGTTTGTAAAGGCAGGCCCATTAGCATTGGCTAGACTCTCCTGTACCTTTCCCATAAATTAGCAAATTGTTCTTCAAAGCGATGGGACAGTCATGCACAAGCAATTTATGAAAATCCCCTTTTCTCCTCATCCTCATGATTATTTGGTATTATCAAACTTTCTTCTAAAAACATTGACATTGTTTTAATATTTAAGTATTTAATCAGATTGGGATTTATTTTTTGCATGGTGTATTGTAGTGATCTAATATTATTAACTTCTTTGAATTTGGACAACCTATATTCTAGCACCATTTAATAAACAGTCTATCTTCTCTCCTCTTATTTGTAAAGTCACCTCTGTCATATACCATGTTTCCATACATGAGTGAGTCTGTTCTGGCTTCTCCATTCCCTTCCATTGAACCTCTTATCCATTCCTGTGCCACTATGTCTTCATTGCTATATTTTTATAATAAGTTATTATATCTGGTAATGAAAATTTTTCATATTATTCTTCTTCAAAATGTGTTGGTTATTGACATTTTTCTATATGAATTGGAGGATAGACTTATTAAATTTCACAAAAAAAATTGTAGGGGTTTTTATTGAAATCGTATTGAATTTATAGATCATGAATATGAACATGTATACTGAACATGGTGTACTTCTCTCTTTAGTAATGTCATCTTATAATTTTCACTAAAAGATTTTATATATCTTTTGTTAAATTTACTCAACAAAAAGCTAGTTATTTAATAGCTTTAGTCTTTTTGTAAGATCTTTTATCCTCTTTTTTTTTTTTTTGGATTAGCCATTATTATTATAGAGAACCTATTGAAGTTTTAGCATTGATCTCGTATCACCAATCTTGTTGAGTTCTCTTATAGGTCCTAATAGTTTGTGGATTATCTTGGATTTTCTGTAGAGACAATCACATCATCTGCAAGTAACATCAGTTTGTTTCTTCCTAATTCTTACACTTTTTTGTTTCTTTCTTATGCTGCTATCATCTCTCGCCTGAACTACAGTAATTGTCACCTAACTGGTCTTCTTGGTTCCATTCTTGGCCCCTACAATCCTTTCTTCAGAAAGAAGCCATAGTAATCCTAGAAAAACATTAAGTTGAATGACATTCCTCTTTGACTTAAAACTTTTCAATGGTTTCTAATTGTTTTTAGAAAAATGAAGAAGTTGAACTGCACAAAATCTACAGTGTCTTGTCTGGATCATTTTAGCATTGTACAACATCCTGTACAGTGCTGAATAGCAGGCACAATTTCTATATTAATGAGAATGCTTCTAAAGTATTATTAACATTAAGGATGATATTTGCTGTAAGTTTTTTGGTAGATACTCTTTATAAACTTAAGAATATTCCCTTCTATTCCAAGCTTGCCACAGTTTTATCATGAATGAGTGACGAATTTCATCAGATACTTTTTTCCCCTGGATATATTGATATGATCACATATTTTTTCACCTTAATCTTTTAAATGGTGATTTACATTAAATTATTTTCTGATAGTGAACTATTCTCACACCCCTGTAATATTTTGGTTCCTTCTATATGTGTACAGTAGTTATTCCTTTCTTCCCATCCCCACCGTTACCACTCTATTTTTTAGTCTTTGCTGACAACAATAGAGTGCACATTGCCTTCAGTTAAGTCTTTTCCAAAGACTGTTTTTTTTTTTTCTCATGTCCTTCTGCTTTAAAACCCTCATGAGATCCCTCATTATGCAGAGAATAAAGTCAAAACACTGCACCTGATCCTCAAATATCTTTCAAATCATTTACGTCATTTTTTAACTCCTTTCTAGCTGGGCTGATTTTACTCATTAATCCCCAAATATGCCTTTCCTATTTTCACATCCATGCCTCATAGGAAGCACAGTATTTTTGATCCAGAGTAGACATTGTAGAGTTTTTGGTTCAACCCCCTCATTTTTCTAAAAACAATGAGAAACTGTTGAAGAGTTTCAAGCCAAAGAGGAATATCATCCAACTTAATGTTTTTCTAAGATTACTATAGCTGCTTTGTGAAGAATAGATTATAAGGGCCAAGAATGGAACCAAGAAGACCAGTTAGGAGGCAATTACTGTAGCTCAGGTGAGAGATGATGGTAGTGGGGACTAGAGTGGAAGAAGTAAGGATGAAAATATGCAGACCGGAGATATATATAACCTCTTTTTTTTTTTTTTTGGATGTAGTACTTATAGAGCCTGTTGAAGAAAGGATGTCAGGAAAAGATAGGAAGAAAGGATCAAGGATGACTTCCAGATTTGGGGCTTTAAAAATTGGCTGGATTGTTGTGCCACTTATTAATATGGGAATGACTAGTGGAGATTGCAGAGGACTTTAGAGAAGAGATCAAGAGTAACGTTTTGGACATGTTGAGTTTGAGATGTTTGTGAGAGGGTAAAGCGAAATTCTCTGACCTTACCTGTGGAGTGCTTGTATTGGCCTCTATGCATAAATGTTCTGTAGAGTACCCAATGATGGAGAAAGGAAGCTTCTCTTCCCTTGCTAGGCATATAAATCTCAGCATCGGCTATGCCTAGTATTCTAATCTAATCTCATAATTCCCTGTTGAAGCAAGTTGCCCTGGGCTGTTCCTTAATAGTAGCCAACGATTTGGACCAGAGATTGGTACTTAGCCAATGATGTCACCCTGTAGACTGGCTGGCAACATCTGAGTTGGCTTTTTGCAATAGTCTCTGCCCACTATGGGTGTTAGTAATTAACTTGGTCAGAATCTCTCTTTCTGGAATCAAATACTTGGTGTCCGAAAAAAAAAAGAAGACATAAAAAAGAAGAGAGTATCAGAGTTTTTTTGACAGAGTGCTAAACTGAAGATCTTCAATTCTTTTAGCTGAAAGAGTGACAACAGTCTCTAAATCTTCCATCAGGGTAGAAAAGAACAAAAGGCAGAAACTACCTTACAATGAGAAAACACTTTTAAGGCTGCTATAAATATTTAAGCATTAGCTACATATTTGGCATACAGAAAAACTACTGTATATGTGTTTGGGAAAAAAAATTTGATTTTTAAAAAATCAAGATCACATATATTAATTTTACAAAAAGCCTTTCTTTAAAAACTTAAACATTGTTGCTTTAGTAGAACTTGTATACAAATATGTCAATCACAACATTATTTAAAATTTTTTTAGAATAACATTATCTTGAAAAATTGAAAATAAATCTACATGTTGAATATAACTATTAAATCTGTGATAGTATAGCCATTTATTTATTTTTTAATATATCTTTAAAATTTTTAATTATAGTTGGCATATAATATTATATTAGTTTCAGGTATACAACATAGTGATTAAACATCTATATAAATCACAAAGTGATCACCCCAAGAAAGCTAGTGCCCCTCTGACACTGTACATAGTTATTACAATATTATCAGCTATATTCTTTATGCTATACTTTCTATCTCCATGACTGTTTTGTAACTACCAATTTGTACTTCTTAATCCCTTCCCCTTTTTTCACTGACCCCTCCAACTGCCCTCCCATCTGGTAATCCTCAGAATATTCTTCGTATCTATAAGTTTCTCGGTTTTCTGTTGTTGTTGTTGTTCTTTTGATTCCGCATGTACATGAAATCATATGGCATTTGTCTTTCTCTATTTGACTCACTTCACTCAGCACAATACCCTCTAGGTCCATCATGAAATATCTTTTTCCATCCCTTTACATTCTGTCTGTGTGTGTCTTTTAATGTGAAGCGAGTCTTTTATAGGCAGCCTGTGTAAGGGTCTTGTTTTCTTATCCGTTCAGCTACTCTATCTTTTGATTGGAGCATTTAATTATTTTTCATTTGAAGCACTAGTTGATAGATATGTAGTTATTGCCATTCTTTATTCATATTTTGACATATATAGTTTTTCTTCTTCTTAAAGAAGTCCCTCCAACATTTCCTGTAATACTGGCTTGGTGGTGATGAACTCCTTTAACTTTTTCTTGCCTGGGAGTCTCTTTATCTGTCTTTTGATTCTAAATGATAGCTTTGCTGGGTAGAGTAATCTTGGTTGTAGGTCCTGGGTTTTCATCACTTTAAATATTTTGTGTCAAGCCTTTCTGGCCTGCAAAGTTTCTGTTGAGAAATCAGCTGATAGTCTTATGGGAGCTCCATTGTAGGTAACTAATTGTTTTTCTCTTGCTGCTTTTAAGATTCTCTCTTTGAATTTAACCTTTGATATTTTAATTATGATGTGTCTTGGTGTGGACCTCTTTGGGTTCATCTTGTTTGGGACTCTATGAACTTCCTGGGTTTGTATGTCTGTTTCCTTCACCAGGTGAGGGAAGTTTTCCTTCATTATTTCTTCAAATAGCTTTTTATTTCCTTGCTCTCTCTCTCTCTTCTCCTTCTGGTATCCCTATGATGAGAATTTTGTTGTGCTTGACATTGCCCCAGAGGCCCCTTAAACTATCCTCATATATTTGGATTCCATTTTTCTTGTTGCTGTTCTGATTGGGTATTCTCCGCTACCCCATCCTCTAAATTGCTGCTTTGATCCTCCGCTTCACCTAATCTGTTGATTCCTTCTAATGTACTCTTCATCTCAGATATTATATCCTTCATTTCCGACTGGCTCTCTATTATGTTTTCTATTTCCATTTTTATGTTTTCAATCTCTTTGTTAAAGTTCTCACTGAGTTCATCTACTCTTCTCCTAAGTTCATTGAGCATCCTTATAAGCAATGTTTTGAACTCTGCATCTGGTAAGGTGCTTGTCTCCATTTTGTTGAGTCCTTTTTCTGGGGCTTTGTTCTTTTCTTTCATATGAGACATGCTTCTTTGTTTCCCCATTTTGTCTGCCTCCCTGTGTCTGTTTCTATGTATTAAGTAGGGCTCCTAAGTCTCCTGGTCTTAGTAGTGTGGCCTTATGTAGTAGGTATCTTGTGGGGCCCAGTGGCACAGTCCTGGGAGGGGTCCAGCTGCAGGCTAAGTTCAGTTGTGCACCTTTGGGGCCACCTGGTAAGAGTCACCATGCAATCCACACATGCCTGCTACCTGTGCTGAGCTTACAGGTGCCTCAAGAAGTCAAGCCAGAAACTGAGGTCAGCTGCTGCTAGTGCAGAGCTTGGGACTTCTCAGCAAGAGGTACAGGGCACTTGGAGGACAGATGCTGCTTCACTGGATTTTATGAGCCTTTGAGAAATCTTATGAAAGCCCACAGCAGGAGCCAAGACAGGACATTTGTGTGGAATAAACCACTGGAAGCAGCGTGGGTGGGTCCACAAGTTGGGAGAGGTGGAGTCTCAGGGAATCTCCTGGGCAGAGTGACCTGTGTTATTCAGGTTGATGGCAACTCAGATATGATGGCACCTGAGTCTGATGGCTGGGAGTAGAGAAGGCTCAACAAAGGAACAATGGATACTGCCAGCACTTCTGTCCAGGAGAAAGCCTTCCCTACAGCCCTTGTTCTGAAGCCTGACAGCTCAGTGCCTCCCTGTATGTCCCTGGCTCTCCTTGAGAAGCTTCTCCAGTGTTGAAGCTCAGAGCAAATGAGTCCATCAGCATGTTAAGTCTGGGCGTGGACCCTTTAAGAGGAAGGTCTCTGCGTCCTGCAGCCCTCCGTCTCACTCAGCTGCAACCTCTACTGACTTTCACAGCCAGAGGTTGTGGGAACTTCTCTTCCTGGCACTGGAACTCTGGGCTGGGGAGCCCAATGTGGGGGCGAGACCCCTCACTCCTCAGATGGGGGAGGTGGCTCTGTAGCCAAGATAGCCCTTTTATGATCTCCACACGTGGTTGTGGGACCCGGCCATTCTGCATCTCTGCTCCTCCTACTGGTTTGAAGTGACCTCGTTTTTTGTCCCTAGTGTAGGGCTTCTGTTCAGCCAGACCTCAGGTGACTCCGTGTGCTGGTTGTTCTGTAGTTTCGTTATAATTTTGATGTGGTCTCTAGAGGAGGTGTGCACAGCTTCTACCTTCTACGCCATCTTGACTGGTCTCATAGTATAGCCATTTAAAATCATGTTTTCTTTAATGATTTGAAAAAAAATGGTAATATTAATTTTTTAAAAGTGAGATTTAAAAAAAACTGTAAATATAGTATTATACCAATTTTGTATGTGTGGATATATACTTCTTTTGGCCACAGCCTGTAGAAGATGCTAGTAGTAGAATATCAGGCATTGTTGCCCTATCTCCCAGGGCATGTCCTCCCTCTCCTCTAAGCAAAAAGTCTCTTTTTGATTAGAATCTCTGAAAATGCAACGCCTCAGGGTCTTTGTACTACTTCTTCCTGCTTCCTGAAATGCTCTCTCACTTTATTTTTAATTTACCTCTTTTAAAAAATTAATTTATTTTTATTGAGATATAATTGATATGTAACATTGTGTAAGTTTAAGGTGTACAACACATTGGTTTGATACATTGATATATTGCAATACCATTACCACTAGTAGCGTCACATCCCATAATTATTATTTCTTTATTTGTGGTGAGAACAATGAAGATATAGTCTCTTAGCAATTTTGAAGTTTATAATACAGTATTGTCGTCTATAATCACTATGCTGTGCATTAGATCTCCAGGAATTATTTACCTACTGGTTGCAAGTTTGTACATATAAATAACATCTTCCCAATTTCCCTATCCCCTATCCTCTCGTAATTACCATTCTACTCTCTGGCTTTACAAGTTAGGCTTTTTAAGATTCCATATATAAGTGATATCATACAGTTTTTGTCTCTCTGTCTAACTTGTCTCACTGAGCATAATGCTTTCAAGGTCCACCTATGTTGCAAATGGCAGAATTTCCTTTTTTCATGGCTGAATAATATTCCATGGTATATATGTGCCATATCTTCTTTATCTGTTCATCTACTGACAGACACTTAGGTTGTTCCCATATCTTGGCTATTGTGAATAATGCTGCAGTGAACATGGGTACAGATATCTCTTCGACATCCTGTTTCCATTTCCTTTGGATATATAAGCAGAAGTGGGATTGCTGGATCATATGGTTGTTGTATTTTTAATTCTTTGAGAAACCTCCAGACTGTTTTCCATAGTAGCTACACAAATTTGCATTCCCACCAACAGTGCAAAAGTGTTCCCTTTTCTTCACATCCTCACCAGATTTGTTATCTCTTGTATTCTTCGTGAGGTGATATCTCACTGTGGTTTTGATTTGTATTTCTCTGATGATTACTGATGTTGAGCATCTTTTCATATGTTTATTTGCCATCTGTATGTCTTCTGTAGAGAAATGTCCATTTAGTCCTATTTTTTAATTGGATTTTTTTTTTTTTTTTTTTTGGCCATTGAGTTGTATGAGTTCTTTATACATTTGGGGCATTAACCCCTTATTGAACATATGGTTTGCATATATTTTCTCTCATTCTGTATGTTGCCTTTTCATTTTGTTGATTGTTCTTTGGGTGTGAAACAATAATTTAAGTGTTTTCTGAGAATGGTAGAAAGTATTACAGTTGAGGTTCTTTGGTGAACAACACCCTAAGCATCATGAGTGAAAAGAAGAGAGAACAGAAGTGTTAGGGTAAGCTGTGCTTGGCAACATTTAAGGTTTAATAAAGAAGATGTTGAATTGTATTTGGGTGTTTGTGTTTCTTTAAATCTTGCTATAAATTGTGTATTGCCTCTTTCTAAATAGATTAAATCAATATTAATAATATTTTATTGTAATAATTGGATTATTTTTAGAGATAGGTCAAAATTATGGGAGAAACCATTCATACTCTTTGACTCAGTTGTCTACATCTATATAGAGGCAGGCCATTTGGACCCCAAAGACATAATCTCATCGTCATTTGAGTCACCCGAATTTTACATATAATTCTTAGGAATAAAGAGAGAGCTTTTGAATGTCTTTACTTACTAGTCTAAATGTATAAAATGAGCAAGTAGAAGTGTCTAAATGACACTGCTGTCATTATTCATATGCGCTGGTTTAAAGTCACAGAAATATGCTAATGGGAAGGAATTTAAAGGGCTCAGTGCTGTCAGGTAGGGAAATGAAAAACTGACTACAACGACAAGTGCTTTGAAAAAGAAACCCCTGGGATTGTTAGACAAATACTACTAGGATAATCAGTTAACTATTTAGAAAAATGTCTATTATCATCACCCCATTATATGCACATTGAAGAGTAAAAAAATCAAAACATAAAAAACTAGAAGAAATTATAAATGAATATTTATCTGATCTCTAGATAAGGAAAATTGTTCTACGTGTGTGGGGGGGGTGGGGGAAGAGACTTGATCATATAAAACCTCTATGAATAAAAGGATCATGAATTAAAAGGTCAATAATAAATTAAGCACAGGGATAATATATTTATTGTATGAAGGGCTGATACTCTTTCATAAAAAAAAAACACAGAAATATCCCAAAAAGTAAATGACCAGCATTAGATTGATCTATTTATAGAGGGGAAGATAAAAATTATGAAGGATTGAAAACTTGTTCAGCCTTACTAAAAATCAAAGAAAGGTAAATTAAAACAAGTATTAAAATAAATATCACTTCCTGCCTATCAACTTAGCAAACATTTTTTTGAAGTAAGACTATTGATGAGTTAGAAACTCTTGTTCATTGTTGGGGCTTCTTTTTGCTAAGGAAATGTGATATTGGGGTGGGTGTTTGAAATAGTCACTCATGACTGCCCATCATCTTTTGAAAAGCATTTCTATTAGAGTTGCCAGATTTAGCAAATAAAAACATAGGATGCCTGGTTAAGTTTAAACTTTAGATAAACAACAAGAAATTTTCAAGTATCAGTATGCCCCATAAATGTTTGAGATATATTGAGAAGTATTCGTTGTTTATCTGAAATTCAAATTTAACCAGACATCCTATATTTTATCTGGCAACCTTACATTTTATGTGTTTGAAAATTCCAAGTTTAAGTTCCTTCTCAGGTTATCAGTGTCCCTTGCAGCTAGGCTGCAAGCATGTGACCTCAGCTTTGTTTTCTGGAGATTTAGATTTGGCAGTGAGAATCATAGTTAAAGCAGGCTCTGCATGGAGCTTCCATTTTTGCTGACACAGGTGAAGAAAGAAAGGAGTCCTGCTTTTTTTGATTCTGGCAACAGTGCAGGGCAGTGTTTTTTTTTTTTTTTTTTTTTAGAGTGAGGTTCAAGGCTGCCATACATGCACAATTCTAGGACTTGCCATTTACACAGACTATGATATCTTTTTAATCAAGATCGTTCTATGACTTGGTTTGGGGCATTGTTTCTGGAAGTTTAGCCTTGATTATCCAGTCCTCCCAACAATTATTTGAAAGACTCGATATCTTTTAATAAACTTCTTTTCTGCTTAATTTCCCAGTCAGCTTCTGTTGCTTGCAACTAGCAAACCTCATTGATAGACAATATGTATCAAGAGACCTTAAAATGTGCATTTACTCTGAGTCCCCATCCTCAGACACTTCCCTAATAATGCAGACAAAAATATGTGAGCAAAGACGATTGTTCAAATGTTATTTAGAAAACTGAAAAAATTGAAACAATCAAAACCTATAACATGAAGAGAATGGTTGACACATCTAGAAACAGAAATAATGTATAATCATTAAACAGAATCATTAGAGGAATATTTAAGGACACAGGAAAATGTTGTAATATTAAAGAGATGAAATCAAGATAAAAATGTACATATGTGATATGATCTCTATTATGTTAAAAAAAAAAGGTAAGAAGAAAAGCTGGAAGGAAATATGCCAAAATGGAGTTGCTTTGGGTCATCAGCTTATTTTTTTTTCTGGCATTTTTACACTTTCCAATTTGTAACACGATGAAGAAGAATTGTTCCTGTAATTATAAAAACAAGCTTCTTCTCTATTGGACAACCTATACCCCACCAGGCAGACACACTTCCACTGTGCATACAGACTGGGTGATTTCTGTGGGGGTGGAGATTTCAGAGTCATGGAGTTTAGAGTGACATCTCAGATTAGGCAATGAGGGCAGAACAGCTAAAGAGCTCACTGCTTCTTTCAATACCATTCACAACAGAGCTCCTGAAGAAATTACCTCAAGCCTTTGTAATAATATTTCTGTTTTGTTGACTCCAATTGTTTGGTTTTCACTTGCTTTGCAGCCCCTTAACTCCCTTCTGGCATCTTTTTTGAGAATTCTCTTCTGCATGAGATAGCAAAGTCTAGCCAGGCCGATCTAAATATTATAATCCAGTTAAACAGCTTCATCACGAGAATCAGAAAGGCCTGTTTCTCAAACAAAGATAAACGAGCCTAGGGAAGTGTGGAGTAGGATGGATAGAAAAAGGGTTATATATAAAGCAACAAGGTGTATTTCCTGGAGTATACATTTTACTAAATGATGAATAATTTTAAATGGTATTTTTAAATACAAATTTGGACATATTATGGAGTAAAAAGCAAAATTTACATCAATTTAAAGTAAAATCCAAGCCTTCAGTGAAATTTTACATTTATAGCTCATATGTCTCTGCTTTGATTCTCTGTGAGGTAGGCATTTGATTTCTCCCTCTATCTGAACAATTAGGTTCTCCACAGAACATCTCATTCTGACTGCACAGGGAGCCTCTATGGGGTTAACTGAGAATAAGGCCCATTTTATATACAACTCAACATTTATTCAACATGACTAAGTAAATGGACAGTAAAGATGTGATAACGTGTTATCTCTTCTCAGCTTTACTAGATAAATGGCAGAAATCAACTGTCGTCAGAGGTTAGAAAACCTTTCTAATCAACATTTTCCAGATATATTCTGTGATTGCAGTCAGACCTAAATTCCAGCTTGTAGGTTTCTCTTCTAGAAACTTTTATTACATTTTATTTTTTATTTCATTTTCTTAAAATTTATTTATTTATTTTATGATGACATTGGTTAACGAAATCCAATAATTTTCAGCTCTACACTTTAACAGTAAGGCATATATATATTTACGATGTGTGTTTACTTCCCATAGTTAGATTTCTTTCTGTCACCACGTATTTGACCCCCTTTACCCCTTTTACCTCCCCCTTCCTGCCCACTCTCTACCTTCTGGTAAACACTAGTCTATAGTCCATGTCCGTGAGTCTCTGTTTGTTTGTCCTGTTTGTTACTTTTAGGTATATATCTCACATATAAGTGATATCATGTGATTTTCAACTTTTTCTGTCTGGCTTATTTCGCTTAGTATGATTATCTCAAGGTCCATCCATGTTGTCCCAAATGACAGTATTTCATCTCTTCTTATGGCTGAGTAATATTCCATTGTATATATGTACCACCGCTTCTTTAGCCAATCATCTATCACAGGATACTTCGGTTGCTTCCATATCCTGGCCAGTGTGAATAATGCTGCTATGAACATAGGTGTGCAAATATCTTTTCGAATATGGGCTTTCAAGTCTTTGGGGTAAAAACCCAAAAGAGGGATTGGTGGATCATATGGTAGATCAATTCTTAGTTTTTTGAGGAACCTCCATACTGTTTTCTATAACTGTACCAATTTGCAGTCCCACCAGCAGTGTATGAGGGTTCCTTTTTCTTCACATCCTCTCCAACATTTGTTACTACTACATGTCCTGTTGATTATAGCTATTCTAACAGGTGTGAGATGATATCTCATTGTGGTTTTGATTGCATTTCCCTAATAGCTAGTGATGTTGAGCATCTTTTCATATATTTGTTGGCCATTTGTATGTCCTCTAGGGAGAAGTATCTGTTCAGGTCCTCTGCCCATTTTTTGATTGGATCATTTGTGTTTTTTGATATTATTGAGTAACATAAGTTCTTTGTATACTTTGGATATTAGGCCCTATTTGGAGGCATTGCTTGCAAATATATTTTCCCATTTGGATGGCTTTCTCTTCATCTTGTTGATGATTTCTTTTGCTGAACAGAAGCTTTTCAGTTTGATGTAGTCCCATTCATTTATTTTAGCTTTTACTTCCCTTGCCTTTGAGGTCAAATCCATAAAATCTTCTTTAAGTCCAAGGTCCTTGAGTTTAGTTCCTATGTTTTCTTCTATGCATTTTATTGTCTCAGGCCTTATATTCAGATCCTTAATCCATTTTGAGTTAATGTTGGTGTGTGGTGATAGAGAACAGTTTAGTTTCATTCTTTTGCAGGTGGCTTTCCAGTTTTCCCAGCACCATGTATTGAAGAGGCTTTCCTTTCTCCATTGTATGTTTTTGTTTTTGTTTTTTTTTTGTCAAAAATTATTTGCCCATATAAATATGGGTTTAATTCTGGCCTCTGGTTTCTGTTCCACTGGTCTATGTGTCTGTTTTTCTGCCAATACCATGCCGTTTTGATTGTTGTCATTTTGTAGTATAATTTGAAGTCGGGCAGAATGATGCCTGCAGCCTCATACTTTTTTCTCAGGATGGCTTTGACAATTCAGGGTCTTTCGTGCTTCCATACAAATCTGATGATTTTTTATTCTATTTCTTTAAAAAATGCCAATGGGATTTTGATGGGGATTGCATTAAATCTGTATAATGCTTTAGGTAATATGGTCATTTTAGCTATGTTGATTTTTTTCGATTCAAGAACACGAAATATCTTTCCCTTTCTTTGTATCTTTTTTGATTTCTTTTAATGGAGTCTTGTAGTTTTCATTATATAGGTCCTTTACGTGTTTTGTTAAATTTATTCCTAGGTATTTTATTCTTTTTGTTGCAATTGCAAAAGGAATTATTTTTTCCTCTTCTTTTCTGACACTTCATTATTAGAGTATAGGAACGCTATGGATTTTTGAACATTGATTTTGTATCCAGAGACTTTACTGTATTTGCTTATTGTTTCTAGTA
>NW_006430057.1:1362014-1369115 GCF_000325575.1 Pteropus alecto
TGTGATCCCTTCTTTATATAAATCCTAAATGCCTTTTTAATTGTGTTGTAGATATTTAATCACACTCGCTACCCTCAGTTTCAGTCCCTGTCAGTTTTAGCAACAGTTTTGGTAGTGTTTGCTCAGATTCCCCTGGGGCCCCGTGGTGTTTGGTCTCAGAGGGTATGTGGGGGAGCCCTCTGGGTTGGCAATTGAGGGCTGTTGCTCAGCCTTGGTTTTGCAACCGTGGCCGGTAAAACTTAACTCTTGTTTCTCTGCCATCCTGCTCCTCTGTTTTCTGTGCTGATGACTGGGACTTGCCTCCGGCTGGGTGGTACTCAGAAGTTTTCCAGACAGGGTTGCTCAGGGAACTCGCTGCACCTTTTCTCTCCCCCTCCTCCTACAGGTAGCTCCGGTGGCTGCAAGAGACAGTTTCTTTTTTTCTCCCAGTCCACTGCCCTGACACCTGGGGTTTTGATCTGTGGTAGCTCTTCTGCGCAGATCCCATGCTCAGACATGCTGATGTGCAATTTGGGTGTTTTTTGTTGAGTTTTAGTTGTTCAGCTTATTGTTGTTTCAAGGGGAGAGATCTGGAGATGTCTCTCACTCCGCCATGTTTCTCCAAATAGCCTAGAATCTTTTAAATAAACCTTTGTCCTTTTGTAATATGTTCTTATAAATCCTAACAGTGACTTCTGTTCTATGAAGTGATTATAGGGCATTTATTACTGAACTGTGAAATACTCTGAGATTTTGTAAAGAGAGGTGGATCATGTAAAAATTCTAATGAAACATACAGAGATCCATTTATTCATCCATTATTTCAATGATATTTCTTAAGCATCTACCACATACTAGGCACTGTTCTAGATGCTGGGGATTCAATGATGAGCCAAACCTGACACCATCTGGACACTCAAGGGGCTCTTATCCAGTGCAAAAGATAGGTCATATTGAAATAAGCCACAGATGCATGAGTAATTATAATCAGAATAACACAAACAGGCCTTCATATCACTTCAGTTCTGTTCTGGTGTGTGGACAAGAGTATCTGTAGTATTGTATTATTATTCTCATCCCTACCTTCTCCCTACAACAAAATCATACCTCTGAATCCTTTGCCATGCAACTTTGCAGCATATTCCATCCATTAGAGTAGGTGGAATATATTCATGAGCCCAAATGACAGTGTTTCAGTTATGAACAGAGACTTTTAGAGGCATCTTGTATTTTTGCTTCCTTCTTGTACCCCTGCCATACACTAAAATTTGAGCATGCTACAGGTGGCTGATCCTCTCTGGTATGGAGCCTGAATTGAGGAGCAAATCTCCACCCAAGCCTAAGAAGCCAGGCTAGTTGAGCCTTGTAGACCCATAGCCAGCCCACAGAACCACAAGCAAGAAATAAATATTTGTTGTAAGTATCTACGATTTAGGGGGTTGTTACTGCAGCACAAACTAACTGTTCATCAGTTTATGAACATATACTGAGTACCTACTATATGCCAGGCACTGGGCTAGGGGTTGCGATAAAGTGGTTAGCAACACCAGACATTTTTCTCATGAAAATCACAGACTACTGCTTACTTTTGTTTGGCTAGCATATATATTTTTTCTCATTCTTTCTTTTTATTTCCTCTTTAAAGTGAGGCTAGCATGATATACTAAGAACATGCTTGAGATTTCAGTGTTGTTTGGTCTGGTCCTGAGTTTCCACTTCCTGCCATCACCCCACCCTATCATTTTTCAGCCTCTCCGAGGCTCGTAGAATGGAGATATTACCATCACACTTTCATTTCCAATGGAATGGATAATCTGTTTCCCTTGGGAAAAGAAGGGTTTCCTTGCCAGTGTCCAGGAGTTGAAAAAGTTGGGAAATTATCCATATTTAAAAACCTGTCTTGTTATGAAATATTTCCTGTAACTTAGTGCCTTTAAGGTGTTTCATAGATGCCTTGTAGCCTGGTTGTCTTCCATCTGATCACAAGCATGCAAGGTAGAGGCCTGTGCACCTTTGTTCTCTGAGGAGGAGAGATTCGTCACTTCTAAAGCTTCGAAAGACAAAGCTTTGTGAGAACTGACAGAGACTCTGCTCAAGAGTTACAAACTTATTTCACTTAGCATGATAATCTCAAGATCCATCCATGTTGTCGCAAATGGCAGTATTTCATTTCATCTTATGGCTGAGTAATATTCCATTGTATATATGTACCACAGCTTCTTTATCCAATCATCTATTGTAGGACACTTCAGTTGCTTCCACTTCCTGGCCACCATGTATAATGCTGTTATGAACATCGGGGTGCATATTTTATGAATAAATGTTTTCAAATTTTTAGGTAGATACCCAGAAGATGGATTATTAAGCAAAATTAGTCAGGCAGAAAAAGTCGAGAACCATATGATTTCACTTATATGTGAGTTATAAAACTGAAAGCAACAAACGAACAAGACAAACAAACAAAAACTTATAGACACAGATAACAGTGTAGTGGTTATGAGAGAGAAAGGGTAGGGGGACTTAGATAAGGGTAAAGAGTATCAAATATACGGTGATGGAAGGAAATCTGACTTTGGGTGGTGAATACACAATGCAATATACATAGACATATTGAATTATACACTTGAAACCTATATAATTTTATTAACCAATATCACCCCAGTAAATTTAATTTTCAAAAGTTACAAACTTGTCCAAAAGTCACAGCAAAGGATACCAAAGTGTTATTTACATATCATCTTATTTAATTCTCCCAACACTCCTGAGGTGTTAGTCTTCATTATAAACATTAGCGAATACCTACTGGGTGCCAGACATTATTCAAGATGCCTGAGAATCTATCACTAAATAAACTAGGCAAAGGCCTCTGTCCCTGTGGGCAGTAGGGGAGAACAGAAAAGAAACTGTCACAATATTAAATAAATTAGTTAAATAATTTTTTATAATATCATGATTGCTTTGTAAAAAGAAAAAATAAAGTATGACTAAGTACTGTTATCTTTTTTGGAAATAGTGCATTAGTATCAGGCCTGAGTTCAAATTTCAACCCTGACACTTAATAACTAGATGATTTTGGTTAAATTACTGAACACTGAGCCTCAGTTTCCTCATCTATACAATCAGGTTTTGAAGTATTGTTTCAAGAACTGAGATAATGCAGGTAAAATGCTTACTACAATGCCTGACTCATGTAAGTGCTCAATGATTGGTAACTGTCTCTGCTGCGAAGTCATACATATTGCCTGTGGTCAGAGAGATCTAAGGGGCATGGTCAGGATTTGCAACCACATCTTTTAAGCTTTTAAATTTAGAAATAATTTCAAAATTACAGAAAAGTTGCAATAAGAATGGTATAAAAACTACCTATTATTACCCTTATAGCTCATTTGTACATGCTCTTTCTCTCAGCATATTCATATTTTTTCTGAACCATTTGAGAATGTTACATAATTTATGACTCATTATTTCTAAACACCTTGGTGTATATTTCATAAGAATAGGGATATTCTTTTACATGACCAGAGTACAGTTATCAACTTCAGTAAATTTAATACACAATTTCATGTAATCCACCATGTGTCTAATTTTGTCAATTGACTCAATGATATCCTTTCTTGCATTATACCCCCTCCCGTATAAGATCCAGACTAGGATCAGGTATGTATTTAATTATCATGACTCTGTAATTTCTGAAAACATTTCCATAGACTTTGTCTCTTTTTTTCAGACTTTGTCTTTTATTAAATTAACATTTTTAAATAATACGATTCTCACCCCCTCTTTTTTATTTTTTTCAACAGAACGTTTCTTATTTGAGGTTTGTTTAATATTTCCTCATGATTAAATTCAGGTGATGCATTCTCAGATGAAATATTAATGTTATTAATATTAATAACAAAAATAAGTGATGCTGGGTCCTTCTCAGGGTCTCACATCTAGAGACATATGTTGTCCATAACCTCACTAGTTATGTTAGTTCTGATCACTTGGCCAAGGTGTTGTCCAATTTCTTCACTGTACAGTTATTTTTTTACTATGCAATTAACAAGCAGTACATTAAGATCATGCAAATATCCTACTCATTCAAAAGTTTATGATGATTTTTTCTGACTTTTAACTTAATGGTTGGAAAATGATGATTTCCAACTCAAGCACTTCCTTCACCTTCGCCAGTTGTACTCTACTGTAAATAAGACCCCTCCCTTCTCCATTTTGTTTGTTTATTTATTTATTTGTTTATTATTGGTATGGACTCATGGCTATTTTTTCAATGTTTCATAATTCATTATTGTACTTTGCTTCTCAATTTGTCACAGATTTCATCTAAGGCCCTTTCAGGATGGTTCCTGTCCTTATGACATAATCCCATCATTTATTTTGAGCTCTTCCTTAATTTCTGGCATAACAATACATTGTAGACTCATCTTGTGCCTACCTGTGAAATCAGCCATTTCTCCAGAGAGCTCTTTTGACTTCAGCTTGCGGCTCTTTCTATCATACCACAACTGGGTCAGCCCCACAAACACCAAGGGTATGTTTATGGGATTTTTATAGAAAGATGCATCTCTGGGGTATAAGATAATTTCTGGGGAGTAATGGGAAACAAAGTTGATCAGAAAGTTGTCCACAGACCTGGATATTTTTGTGGTAATTAAATGGAAATCAATGCATTTTCAGATCAAATTCTTGATTGCAAATTCCAGTAAAAAGAATGGGAAAGGGATGGCCTTGAAGATTGATTTAGTAAAGACTGAATTTCTTAGCTAGGGATAAACAATCTGGACAAGGCAAATATATACTTGATTTTCTTATATTGAATAAAAATATAATTATGTAAAACACTCATAAATTGCTTTGTGTAATAAAGGAGCACAATAGCAAAGACAAATGAAACTAACAGAAATCCCAATTTCATTTTAGTCCGTGTAACATCAATTTCTTCCATCACTTTAATTTTTTTGGACAATACTGGCTGCAAAGGATACAACTGTACAAGGAACTTTTTTTTTTTTTTTGGTTGACCTCACAGATTATAAGGACCCTGTCAGCTTACAATCCCTTATTCTTTTTTATTTTTTATGCCTACAGCACCTGGTCTTCCTAGGTGGTCTCCCATCCAAGTACTAACCAGGCCCGACCCTGCTTAGCTTCCGAGATCAGAGGGGATCGGGCTTGTTCAGGGTGGCATGGCCGTAGACCAAGGAACTTTTCTGAGACTCGTCTCCTTTCTCTGGCTACCCTCTAGTGGAGGTAAACTGAAAATACACAGTGGCCTAAAAACAGATTGCTAAAGGGAAAATAAAAACTAGGTGAACTAGGTGGCAAAATCACCAGTTAGAGCTGGAAGGACATGAAACACCCTTGTGTCAAACCCTTTATTTTGCATATAGGGAAACTGAGGCGCAGGGAGTGGGGAAACTATTTAACCAAAGTCCGAAATCTAACAGCAGAGCCAGAACTCATGCTGCTCCCTGATATGCTCTATCATTTTAAAGAAATTCTTGAAAACTTTTCTATTAAAAAAAGAGTTAGCCAATTTGCATGCAGAAGAATTGATTTAAATGCTTTTTCTCTAATTCCTATTTTTCACTTTTTCCGCAGTTTTATTGAAATATAAGAGACAATTAGTTGCTCATATTTACATCGTACAACTCAATAATTTTTTCCAATTATAGTTGGAATACAATATATTAGTTTCACTCATATGGCATAGTAATTAGAGATCTATGTAACTCAAAAAGTGATCACTCCACTAAATATAGTACCCCTCTTATCCCTTACAGATTTATTACATTTTAACGATTTTCCTTATGCTACACTTTATATCTCCATGACAATTTTGTATCTATTTGTAACTTCTTAATCCCTTTGCCCTTTTTTGCCATCAACCCAACCCCCCCCATCTAGTAGCCCTCAAAATATTCTGTGTCTATGAATTTGTTTCCATTTTTGTTGTTGTTGTTGTTTATTTTGTTCTATAGATTCCACATATACGTGAAAACATGCAATATTTGTCTTTCTCTATCCAACCCATTTCATTCAGCACAACACCCACTAGGTCCTTCAAGGCAGTATCTTTTTCCATTCCCTTCCTTTTATTCTGTGTGTGTCTTTTAATCTGAAGTGAGTCACTTGTAGGCAGCATATGTAGGGGTATTGTTTTCTTATACACTCAGTTTCCCTATCTTTTGGTTGGAGTACTTAATTCTTTTCCATTTCAGGTACTTATTGATAAATATGTCGTTATTACCATTTTTATTACTGTTTTTGATACATGATGTTACATCTTAAAGAAGTCCTTCCAACATTTCCTGTAATACTGGTTTGGTGCTGGTAAATTCCTTTAGCTTATTTTTCTTTGGGCAGCCCTTTATCTGTCCTTCAACTCTAAATGATAGCTTTGCTGGATAAAGAATGAAGATCCTGGGTTTTCTTCACATCAAATATTTCGTGCCAAGTCCTTCTGTCTGTATAGTTTCTTTTAAGAAATTAGCTGCCAGTCTTATGAGTGCTCCCCTGTAGGCAACTAATTGCTTTTCTCTTGGTGCCATTTGTATGTCTTCTTGGGAGAAGTGTCTGTTCAGGTCCTCTATTTTTTTAATTGGATCATTTGATTTTTTGTTGTTATTGAGTTGTATGAATTCTTTGTATATTTTGGATATTAGGCCGTTATCAGAGGTGTTGCTTGCAAATATATTTTCCCATTCAAATGGTTGTCTCTTTACCTTATTAACGATTCTTTTGTTGTTGAGCAGAAGCTTTTTAGTTTGATGTAGTCCCATTCATTTATTTCAGCTTTCACTTCCCTTGCTTTTGAGGTCAAATTCATAAAATCCTCTATAAGTCCAAGGTCTTTCAGTTTAGTTCCTATGTTTTCTTCTATGCATTTTATTGTTTCAGGTCTTATATTCAGGTCCTTCACCCATTTTGAGTTAATTTTGGTGTGTGGAGATGACAACAACCTAGTTTCATTCTTTTGCAGGTGGCTTTCCAGTTTTCCCAGCACCACTTATTGAAGAGGCTTTCCTTTCTCCACTGTCTGTTTTTGGCTTTTTTGTCAAAAATTATTTGCCCATATAAATATGGGTTTACTTCTGGACTCTCGATTCTGTTCCACTGGTC
>NW_006430057.1:1371099-1375392 GCF_000325575.1 Pteropus alecto
CATTATAAAGTGTCCCTCAGTATCTTTCTTTACCTTTTTTATTTTAAAGTCTATTTCGTCTGATATTAGTAGCGCTACTCCTACTTTTTTCTGAATGCCATTTGCTTGAAATATCATTTTCCATCCTTTCACTCTGAGTTTATATTTGTCTTTGGAGCTGAGATATGTGTCCTGGAGGCAGCATATAGTTGAGTTTTGTTTTTTGATCCACTCTGCAACTCTGCACCTTTATATTGGTGAGTTCAGTCCATTTACATTTTGAGTGATTATTGAAATATGAGGTTTTTTTTTAGCCATTTTATCTTTTGATTTTTAATAGCTCAGTGTTTCCATTGCTTCCTTGTCCTTGTGTTTTTTTTTTTTTTTTAATTTTGGTGTGTGTGTGTGTGTGTGTGTGGTTTTTTTTGCATTTTCCCTCTGGTTCTCTTTTTATATTATATACTTCATTTCTAAATATTTGGCGTGTGGTTACCATTACGAATATGTAAAGGATAGTTATCTGCCTTTTCTCCATTCCCCTTTGTGAATCTGGATCTTTGAATCCTCCCTTTTTCTGTTATTGTTGTTTCAAATTTTCCCTATGTATGCTGAACCTTCATACTATCTTGCAATAGCAAATCTCTTCTTATTGTTTAAGCTTATAATGCCTTGTTCTTAATATGGGTTGCATTACTTTGCTTTAATCTGCCTACTAGTCACCTTACTCATATTTGTTTTTTTTTTTAATCATTTTTAGGTGAGCTGACCCCTTTCAATATTTCATGTAATGCAGGCCTTGTAGTGGAGAATTCCCTCAATTTTTGTATGTCTGGAAAGATCTTTATTGCTCCTTCATATCTAAAGGAGAGCTTAGCTGGATACATTTTTCTTGGCTTGTAGTTCCTTTCATTTAATAGTTTGAATATTTGATTCCATTCCTTTCTTGTTGTTACGGTTTATACTGAGATGTCCAACAATAATCTAATGGGTTTTCCTTTATAGGTTACTGTCTTCTTTTCTCTGGCTGCCCTGAGAATTCTTTGTATTAATTTTTGATAATTTTAATACGATGTATCTTGGTGAAGGACTTTTTGGGTTGAGATAATTGGGTGTTCTATGGCTTCTTGAATTTCAAGCTCCAGTTCATTTTGTAGATTTGAGAAATTCTTGTCAACTATTTGTCTGAAAATGTTTTCTAATTCCTGCTCCTTTTCCTTTCCTTCGAGAATGCACATTATTTTTGTTTCCTTTCTGATGGTATCAGCTAAATTTGTATTTCTTTCATTATTTTTCATTCTTTGTTTTCTCTCTACTTCCTTCTGATTTATTTCTAGATATCTGTCTTCGATACCACTGATCCTTTCCTCCATTTGATTGACTCTATTTCCCAATGTCATTTCTTTCTTCATGTCTTTTGGTGTGTTCATCTCCAGAAGTTCTATTTGGAACTTCTTTTCTTAAAAACTCACTCTGTTAATCTAGGGTTTTGTTTGTTTGTTTGTTTTTTGTTTGTTTGTTTGCTTGTTTTTAATTCCTGGAATTGTTGACATGAACTATTTTGGATATCATTGAGTTTTTTCCAGAAAGTACTATCCTGAATTCTCTGTCATTTAAGGCGCATATTTCTATGTCTTTAAGCTTATTTTCTGGAGGTTTTTCTCATTATTTTTGAGCTGCCTTGTCACCTTGTTTGTTCATGGTGTTTAATGGGCTAATTTTCTGACTAGGCATTAACGGAAGTATATTCTGCTTTTTTTCCAGAAAGATTTATTTCATGAAGTTCTCTCTTTAGCCTGTTTCTAAAATGGCATTTACTTTTGGTTTCCAGTAGGTGGCGTCTAAGCCTCTTGGATCTTTGCTTTATACAAAGTATTAATAATGCCTTTTTTTCTTATAAATATTCAACTATGCTCACTACCCTCAGTCTTAGTCCCTGTCAGTGTTAGTGACAGTTTCAGTAGCGTTTGCTGAGATTCCCTTGGGGCTCCACAGTATTCAGTCTTACAGGATATGGGGGCATGTGCCCTGTGGGTTGGAGGATGGGGACTGTGGCTCAGCCTCATGTTTTGCGACCATGGCTGGTAATAATCAGCTGTTGCTTCTCTGCTCTGATCCCTGGGTACTGCCACTGCGTGGAGCTCATAGCTCTCTCAGGCAGAGCTGTTCACAGAATCTGCTGCACCTTCTTCCCTCCCCACTCCTCCTGCTAGGAGCTCCAGCTGTAAGAGGCAGCTTCTATGTTTCTCCCAGTCTAATGCCAGACTCCCACGGTTCTGACCTGTGGTAGTTCTTAAGCATAGATTCTTGGCGCAGATGTGCATGTGTGCAGGTTGGGTGTTTTTTGTTGAGTTTTAGATGTTCAGCTTATTGTTATTTCAAGGGGAGGGATTTGGGGACATCTTTCACTCCGCAATGCTACTGACATCACTCCACATTATTTTTTTGTGTACTCATCTTTAACCATAGCTGCACCATCCCAAGGGTTCTCAAATTTAGTGCTTATCAGAGGTGCTTGTTGAGTTTGTATATATGTAAAATTCTGGGGCCTGGCTCCCTGTGATCCTGATGTAGGAGGTCTGGGGTGGGGCCCAGCACTCTGCATTCTAAGCACACCTCCTTCCCTCCCCCCACCTAATGTGGGTTGTCTGTGCTTGACACTAAAGAAATCCTAGGCTAGAGTATAAGATGCAGAGGACATTTTGCCTGTTGGTTGGCCCAACCACCAGTGGCTTTTCTTCTTAGCTCAGGTTCTAGGGCAGGCCTCTGAATGAGGCTAAAGTGCTGCCTAGGGGGTTTCTGTGTGGCCACACGTATTGCTCATGTGGCACGATTAGTCCACAGGCCAAAAGAGGGTTGTGTGTCTTTCAGTAATGGCTGCAAGCAGGGTGTGCTGGTGCCATTATATCAGTGAGGGCTGATCATTAAACAGTCATAATTAGATTTAAAATTAAAAGATAAATTATAATAAAGACAAAGAAAATATGAAAACTTATCACTTCCTTATTATTTTCCTACCTTTTACTATTATTTATGATCTTGAGATTATTTATATCTGTTATGGTAGAAATATTATATAGAAGTGTACTACTGCACATCTCATGTCCACATTAGGTGATGTCACACCGGTAGCTTGAAATTGGCTATGGTGAGAGTATTTACATGATGGAAATGGCAAATGGTAGAAACTGGAGCTTTCTTTTGCAGAGCTGAATGTTTAACATTTACCAATGCATCCATGTTTGGTTGTTGGCCTGGGGCAAATCCGTGGCCCTATTTACCTGCCTTTGCCCAAATGAGTTAGCTGCTTGGACTTCCATTACTAGCTCTGGGATTTTAAAACTAGAGGGTGTAAAACAATCTCCTAGAAAGTTATTAAAAATCAATTCCTGCCTCCTTCCTTCCAGAGATTCTGATTAAGTGTGATCCAAGAGTCCATATGTTTAACAAGCTTCCAGATGCTTCTGAGGAAGGTAGAACAACCAGACAGATCACAGTTTGAGAAGTACTGCCCCATCAGACTGAAGAGACAGGACCTTGAAAAAGGAGAAACAAAATGTCCTGTTCTTGACATTAATACATGGGAGTGGAATGTTTTTATGTAATTGTTTATATTTATAAGCTTAAAATAAATCCTTTCCCTAATTAGAGATGCTTGAAAGCCTGGCTGAGTGAAGTGAGACTCTAATGGTTTATTCTTTTGATTTAGTGAATGCCTGTAAGGCATAAATCGAGTAAATGAATCCACACATAATTTCTAATCTCTCTATTACTCTAACCTTCATCATATTGTACTGTGCAATGTTGCAGACTCAATTCAGATTGAACATTTGTTGAAAACTTCATACTTGCAAGGTCCTGTGAATCAACTTTCATATACGTCCTATGCATCAATCCATAATAATCAACAATATAGTGTAATGAATCTCTTCTGCCTTCTGTAGTTCAACTTGATTCTCCAGGGATTTGAAGGCTTTCCACCACCTTTTACTTCTATTGCCACCTGTGTTTATCCCATGTGTTGCTGTCTCCGTACTCTCCCTTCCTCATACTTTGGGGTTCACTCTTGCCACACACAGAACTTCATTAAGACCAAGTGTGTCTTTCTTTTTTTCTCCTCATCCAAACTCACCTTTTAGAAGACTCTCATGATTATAGATTCTGACTTACCAAAGTGAGATTCAAGTTCTTGTTGGCCATTATTTTAATAGGTTTTACTCATATTCAACATTTTTAGAAAATAGTTCTGATTTACACTGCTTTACTAAACCCTTTGCTTTGGACATAAGTTAGTTTCATGGTTCACTGAAATATATG
>NW_006430057.1:1375436-1376201 GCF_000325575.1 Pteropus alecto
TCTGGCTTTCTGGTTCCCTATTTGGTCTGATAGGAGAAGCAGAGTACTGTCATCTGCCATAATATTCCTCCCTACTCCCCCTAACTAGGGATAGTAAAAGTCTAAGGTTTTTGTTCTCCTAGCTATTTTAAGTTTTGGTTATCTTATCCAGAATACATATAAAATTAGAATTTATTTGATGTTGAATATACTCCCAGGCCATAGTTTTTGTTTCTTCAGTTTCTTCTGGAATATCTTTTTCTTCTGTGCAACCTCCTCTTCTGGTTTAGAAACAATCTTCTCTTTTTCAATAAGGATCATCTCATTGTGGCATGGGGGGCTCATATAGGGGTTCATCTGCCCATGAGCTCTGTAAGTTCTGTGCCACATCTTGGGAGCTTTGTTCACTTGGATGTGCTTGATGACCATAGAATCTACATCTAAACCTTTAAGTTCTGCATTACTCTCTGCATTTTTAAGCATGTACAACAAAAATTCAGCACTCTTTTTAGGCCATCAACCCTGTGTCCAGCCCCACTGTTTTGCCTGGGCATATCTACAAACTGTGTCACTGTAACAATGGAATGGCCCACATTACTTCTCTAAAGTGCTATCCCTCAGATACTTGGTGGCTTTCTGGATATGCATACCTTGGTGGCCTGGGCAGTTTCATGAGTGTTCTTAAAGTAAACACAAATACTTCAACCTCTGGATTTGCATGATTTTGTGGGGTTTTCTAGTTCAAATAAGTAGTGAACTATTTTCTGAGGTCACCTCAGGCTGCTT
>NW_006430057.1:1376237-1379117 GCF_000325575.1 Pteropus alecto
AGTGCACTGCTATGTTAAATGTTGAGTTCTACCTAGAGGAGCCTGTTTATTGATCCAGTTGATGAATGTGTTTGGGGAAAAACATTAGGAAAAACACTTCTCAATATACCGATTTGGAGCATGGTCGCTTGTAATTAGGAATTCTAGAGGAAGAACTCAGTCACTGGGTGTGCCATTCTGGTTCCACGGGTTAAAAGTTGTAATGTCAAAATGAATATAAAGACATTAACAGCACCTGTCCTGGCAGATGGGTGAGACAAGCATCAGGCCTGGCCTTATTGGGTTTCCTAGTTGCCATGGGCCCAATACAGCCAGCCCCAGGAACAGTTGAACTTACTGCTTAGGGATGCTCTGACTTGAGACCACTAGTACTTGCCTCTGGTTGTTTTGGTTATGGTTGGGGCTGGGCTGTGAGCTATCAGTTTATCATCAGCCTGGTCTAACATTCCATATACCAGAAATAAGTAACCTTGGTGTGGCCTCTAACAGTGATTCAGCTACATATACCTTAGGCAAAAAAGTAGGTCTGTGGAGTTTGTTTTGGGGTCTTTCTATCTCCCATAACTGCTTCCCTTTCTTCATTCCTGGTACCTTCACATATTTTTTCAGTGCCCTACTTTTCTTTATACCCAACTATGAGTATATGTCAAGTGATAAGGAAAATTAACTGATACCAGTTTAACTAGTCATTCCTTCCCAAGATGGAAAACCTTCAAGACCCAAACAAATGAAGCTATGGAAGTATCAAAAAGGCGGACCAGTTGATGATATACCTGGGTGTGGTGGCTGGCCTTATAGATATGTGGGGAAAGGTGAGACAACTCTGTTACTCACTCCCCTTTGCCCTGCCAGTCAATTCTATTGCCAGGAATCTCATCTCTGGAAGTGAGCTCCCAGGGTTGACTTCAATAAACTTCATATGGCTATGACTTTGCAGGCGGCATAAACTGTGAGTGCCTAGCATATCATAGGTCCTCTATATATAAATAATCTATTGAGCGAATAAATGAACAAGAAATGAAGTTAATCCTTAGCTCCAATGCCTCTCAAGAAATGCTAACAGGCACATGGACTATTAGAATTAGGAATCTTAATCTAAATATCTAATTTTATTAGGCTCTCAGAGAATTATTTAACTTTCCTGAAGTCGCAAGGCCGACAGAACCAGGACAACAAATTGGGGCTCCTAATTCCTGTGCAGAAGATTTTTACAGTCTATAATACTGCTTATCTTTAAGAGTACATGCTTTAAACTCTCATTTTAAGGATCTACTATCTAAAGTCAATAATGAGGAATCCTGTCAAAGATATTTACCATGATATTTTCCAATGTTATTCATAGTAAGAAAACACAGGTACAATTTGAATGTTCAACGGACTGCCTAAATTGTATCCATGTGATGGAACATTAATGCACCATGAAAAAACATGGAAACTACCAATATGTATGGTAAATATTATTCAAATTATCTTGTATATTTATATAAGCTCTTAAAAATATATGCATAAAAATAAAGTTAAGTACACTGAAACATTAATATCAGTTATCTCTGAATTATGGTATTATGAGTAATCATTTCTCATTTATACTATTTGTTATATGTCCAGTTTTCTACAACAAGCAAGTATAAAGAAAAATAAAATTTTAAATTAAGAGATTTCTTATGAATTTGTGTCAGCTTATATATCAGCTATGCCAGCTACTGAATCTTCTCTACCACATAACCTTTGCTACTAGTCCCAGACAGCAATAGCCATATATGACCCAATTCTGCTCCTATGAATGCTGTTTTGAGAATAATATTTTGCATGTAAATAATCTTTAAGTCATGTTTTCTCTATAGCTTTTTACCGAATTCTCCTAAGATTTAGGATTCCCACAAAACTAAAAGTTGAGTAAATGCGTTAACAGATCTGTACATTGTTTATATCCTGGCATTACTCTGAAGAGGCTTTATTAACAAGTTCTAATACTGGGAAAAGCTTTCCATTAATGAAGGGTGTTCTCGTTGTGACCTCTGAAGGAAAGGGCTATACCTTATTATCTTTCAGTTCTTTACAGTACCTAGTATAGTAGGAACTCAGAAAACATGCAATAAAATTATTGAAATTATAATTCTAACTCCATCATGAATTTCTGATACCTGAAGCATATTAATTTATAAAATGGTTCAAGACATTTTAGGTGGTTTTGAGACACAGGGCAGAGTGAGAGATGACCCTAGATCTCTCCTCTTGAAACAACAATAAACTGAACATCTAAAACTCAACAGAAACACCCAAACAGCACACCAGCATGTCTGAGAGTGAAATCTGCACATAAGAGCTACCAAGGTCAGAACCCTGGATGTTAGGGTGGTAGACAGGGAGAAATAAAGAAGTTGCCTCTCCCAGCCGCTGGAGCTACCTGTAGGAGCAGGGAGAGGGAAGAAGGTCTGGCGAGTTTCCTGAACAGCCCAGCTGGGGAAAGTTCTGCGTTCCATGCAGCCAGTGGTGTGGCCCAGTCATCAGGGAAGAAAGCAGAAAAGCGGGATGGCAGAGAAACAACAGTTGATTTTTACCAGCTGAAGTTAAACTGAGACTGAGCCACAGTCCTGAACCCCCAACCCAGAGGGCCCCTTGCCCCATACCCTCTGAGACCGAGCACCGCAGAGTCTCAGGGAAATCTGAGCAAATGCTACCGAAACTGTTGCTAACACTGACAGGGACTGAGACTGATTAGCGAGCGAGAAAATAAAAGTCATTATTAAGGCTTTATATAAAGCAGGGATCCAAGAGGCTTAGATGCCACCTACTGGAAACCAAAAGAAAAGCACCTTCTTTTAGCAGGCTAAAGAGAGATTTCTATATAATAAATCTTCTTTCTGGAAAAAAAAGCAG